>NW_021680704.1:124216-224589 GCF_001412515.2 Diachasma alloeum
GTAGCCGCAGGGCTCCTTACGGGCCACACAGCTCTCAGAGCTCATCTGTTCAAGATGAAACTTGCAGAACAAGAAGACTGCAGACTGTGCGGAGGCGATAAGGAGGGCGTCATCCACATTTTATGTGAATGCCCCCTATTAGCACTCCGTCGCTATAAAATCTGGGGCCAGGCTTTCCTGGAACCAGAGGACTTACAACAAGCGGCTGTCACCAGCCTTATTAGCCTAGTGAGAAACACAGGGCTGGGGCTGTGTGACTGACCGAAACTAAGGCGGAAGTTACAAAAGATCGTATGATTTAGGTGACTCTGGGCGCTTTAAGTAACCAGCCGCACATTTTCAATTCTATTCTATTCTAGAACTAAAAAGTCAGCTGTTGTAAACGAAAAGTGAATGCCGTAAATAAAACGGAACTTTTTCGAGCACGAGTTTCAAAAAAGAGTTTTGAAATTTGAAAACGCTTTTTCAACTATAGAATTCGATACCAATTAATGGAGTCCGTTTGAAAAATAAACAGAATTTAAGATCATTGTTCAGTATTCAAACATTTGTTCACTGTGCCACCTTGGACAACCAGATAATTTGCTGCACTTTATATTTGTTCACCCGTTTGATGATTTCAGAGATAATTTCATTGATTCTCATTCAATATATACAGTACTCAGATCAAATTCTTTGGAAAAAAATGAAAAACTTTTCCTCTTTCAGTCAAAGCTATAGAAAATCAAGCAAACAGTTCCGAATTTCCAACATGACATACCAGCTTACTGTCACTATTTCTATTATTTTCATTCAATTTTTCCTTCTATTTTTTATTCTATATATAATATACACCAAATAGAAACAATAAAGTTCCTTTGTATCAAATGTTTAACACGAATAAAATGAATAAAAATTGATAATCTGATCCATCCTTTAACGTGTTATAAGGAGATTTGATGCTGCACCCGTAGATCTGGGAGAATAAAAATAAACATGGAAAAAAATGTAGTCAACATTCAAATTTTACAAAAAAAAATGGACTACAGGAAGGTCAGGGGTGGTAGGTTTTCCAATCCAACATAAGAAATCCTGCTTCAATTGATCAGGATTAGTTCTCGATGGTTGATTGTGATGAAGTGACATTTGCAGAACAATTGAACATCGCCTGAAATTTTTATTTCTTCGTGTTCCCATTACCATACTAAGAAAACAACTTTAACTCTCAGACTCATTCTCTTCACGTTTTATTAAATCGAAGTAGGCCCCGTGTTTTTGAATTAATTCTTCATGTGTTCCCATCTGTTGAATAAAAATAAAGATAAAATTGGTAAAAATCGTGATTTCGTGGACCCTGAAAGTAGGAATAATTTGATTTTCATACTTCTACAATTGTTCCTCGTTGTAATACTACTATCAAATCAGCATTTCTGACTGTGCTCAGCCTGTGAGCAATGACTAGGACTGTTCTTCCCTGAGTGGCATTGTCGAGGGCCTTCTGGACGATTCTCTCACTTTCGTAGTCCAAAGCACTTGATAGATTCCACCAAAACGATAATAAAAAGAGATTTTAGTTTTTTGGATGGTCAAGGATGTTTATGAAAAACCGCAAATACTCTAAAATCGTTAGATTTTTTCAAGTGACAAATAGAGTTATCGTTCTCCTTTTAACACCAGTGGGGTATTTCATGAAATTTTTTTACTGTTTTAAAAAAATTATTTGTATGAAATTACGTCGAAATCTAAGGTAACACTTTCCAAATGGTTTCGTTTTACATTAAAAAAAATGATTGAAAAATTTTGAATTCTGAATGTTCAGATGATTTTGAATGACGTTACAACGTGAATATTTTCTTGCACAATGTCGTAAATAAACAGAAAAAAACATTAATCATGTGTATGTGACATACGCGATAATTTTTATAAAATAAACAAAATCATAACATTGAAGAATTTTTCACGTATCAAACTTCTTGTAATCAGAACGATTCATTAAAAAAATTGAATCATTAAAAGAATGTACGAAATATCTCAATTTTTGCCGAACATAAAAAAACTTGTTTTTGAGAAATTGGATCAACATACTTAAGGGACTTTTTTTTATACCTTGTTGCTTCATCTAATATCAAAATTGACGGTTTCTTTAGCAGAGCTCTGGCAATGGCGATGCGCTGCTTCTGTCCTCCAGAAAGTTGAGCTCCTCGTTCCCCAACTTTAGTATCATATCCTTCCGGAAATGATTCGATGAAGTCGTGGGCATTCGCTTCTTTCGCAACGTTAATTACCTTCATGAGAGAAAGGATTATTCCAATGTCAATGAAGCAGAATGGTAATGAATAGTATGAAGTACCACAGTGAGATAAGACAAAACTTTTTTAAAGTATATCTGACTTGCGTCAAGGAACTTGTTTATTACTAAAATTTGCAAGATTATGAGATTCTTTCGTACTAAATATACTAAATGCCAAATGGATTTGGCACTTCTCGATTTAAGATTTTCTATGACTAGCGCCAGTGTTGGTGTCCTTTCATTATGCCCTTTTTCAAGGGCAATTAATTGTATATAATGATTCTCATTGTAAAACGCAGGGCAACTGTACAACTGCACCTTTTACAAGCCTACCGACGAGCGACCCCACCAAATACGAGTCCACCTGCACAACTTCACCTTTTACATCTCCACCAAGCGACACTCTCACCCAAACGATCTGAATATTTACAACTCTACCGCGCGAACATCACTACTTAATGATTCGAGAAATTTACATCCCCGCCAAGGTACAAGCCAATCAGCGGACGAGTTGACCCGATGATGCCTCACCCTATACAACTGCACCTTTCGACAAGTCAACCCACATGTAACTGTAACCGCTCTCACTGATGTCACAGCTCTACCGCGTTACAGGTTTACCTACGTAAATCTGTACAACTGCACCGTGCGACAAGCCTACCCACGAATTTTTAATTTGTAACATCTCCACCGAAAGATAAACCCACCGGCAGTAATCTCCACCGAGTTTTATCCTTGCCGGATATACATTCCCACCGAAAATACATCCCTACCGATTATTTCCCGAATTTTTTTTCCCCCACTCCATTTTTCGACAAATTTTTGGTCAGGGTGTACTGGATTAATGGGAACGAAGGAATATATTTTGGAATGAATTTTTGGTCCATTCTATTGAAAAAAGCCGCAGCTTTTCTGCAGTTTTTATAAATTCAAATATTCAATAGAAACTATTTTAAAGAAAAAATTAACAGAATTTTATAAAACTATTTCATTTTTTTTTTAAGCTGCGGATGTTACAAATCAAAAATTCGCAGGTAGGCTTGTCGCACGGTGCAGTTGTACAGATTTACGTTGGTAAACCTCTAATGCGGTAGAGCTGTGCGGTGACAGTTACATGTGGATTGGCTTGTTGAAAAGTGCAGTTGTACAGGGTGAGTCATGGGGCTCCATTCAAACTTCTACAACTGTACATCCGGACAACTGTACAGGATTTAGTGATAACTGAGATGTAACAACTGTACAGAAAATCAACTGTCCAAAGAAACACCTGTACAAAATGACAACTGTACAGCGAACGTTTCGTCGATCAAACAGCGTCGGTAGAGCAAGGAATTAATTCTTCTTAGCCGCTATCGGTCACAATTATTACTGCCAATAAAAAAATCGAGTGATGCCAGTATTCACAAGGAAAAGCATTGTTGGCCAGGGACGGGTGAATACGCCTGAATAATGGGATCCGTGGGGCTGAGTTACCTCCACGCAACAACGACAAATCTAGCGACGCATTTTATTATTAATGAGCCACGATGAGCAATGCTCGAAAAGAAATAAAATATACGGACCCTTTCTCAATATAAATTTTATATTTGGGAATTTTTGGGACCCGATGCCAGCCACGTCCGCGCCGTGAGTCCTGGGTAACGCCAAGAGCTGGTAAGGTTCGTAATTCCATGCATTATGATCCTAAAAGCCTGAAAATACAATTTTTACACGGTATCCATAGGTAGATGTGTATGTGAGTGCCTATCCCACGTACGAAATGCCAGTGTTGGAGAAACGGGCCAAGCCTGGCACAAGCCTGGGCTTGCCAAGCCTGGGCGCCCAGGCTTGGACCGAGGTTCGGCCATCCCTGGGGACCAGGGCTTGAGTCTCGGGAGAAGGGCAGGTAACCGAGCCTTGGTTGACAGATCTGGCCCAGCCTTGGCCGGACACTGGCATGCCGGAGCTCGATAACCAAGCCTCAGCCAGCGGTGGCCCGGAGCTTGGTCATTGGGCTCCAGCCGTTGGTGTAACTGTAAGGGTTAAGTCGTAAGGGTGAGATGATGAGAATGGAATCATAGGGGTGGAATCATAAGGGTAAAATCTGAAGAGTAAAATTGTAAGGGTCAAATCGCAATAATGGAAAGGGGCGAAAAAATCATAAGNTGTTATCATTCCAGGTTTCAACCAAGTCCGGCGCGGTCCCGGTTGAGGAACGGGTCCCGAAGTTCGGCAGGCCGGCCACCGGGCTTGGGCCAAGCTCGGCCCATTCGTTTTTTCGTACGTGGGATATAAACACATTTTTCTTCAATTGTTCGGTAATGAATCTATAACATTGATTTTTTTCCCTCACATGTAGGTATTGTTGAACCTTATCTATCGTTATTAATTGGAATTGAATATTTATTATTTTTAAAAATTGTTGAATTAAAAAAAAATAGTATGTTGTGCATCAAGGACGGAAAGTCAAGACTTTCCGTCCGAGGTGCACATGCGATTTTTTAACACGCCTGCAAAGAAAAGTTCGTATTTTGCTCATTGATGAGCGGGAGGAAAGGGAGTAACTTTCCGTTTCGGTGGAGATGTATCATCAATTGTGCCCATTGTGATCAACGAACTAATGAAACTTTTTTTTATCGTTATTTTACATAGCTTCGACCCGGTTAGGGTATACTGCAATGATGATCAAGACTTTAAATGGTTAGATCGCACCATTCTACACGGAGAGAAAAATACATTAAAAAGTAAAAAGAACTTTCCTTAAAAATTAGTGTATTTCATCAATGAGAAAATAGAATACTGTTCACCCAGTTTTTCGGAAGTCANTTTTTAAAAATTGTTGAATTAAAAAAAAATAGTATGTTGTGCATCAAGGACGGAAAGTCAAGACTTTCCGTCCGAGGTGCACATGCGATTTTTTAACACGCCTGCAAAGAAAAGTTCGTATTTTGCTCATTGATGAGCGGGAGGAAAGGGAGTAACTTTCCGTTTCGGTGGAGATGTATCATCAATTGTGCCCATTGTGATCAACGAACTAATGAAACTTTTTTTTATCGTTATTTTACATAGCTTCGACCCGGTTAGGGTATACTGCAATGATGATCAAGACTTTAAATGGTTAGATCGCACCATTCTACACGGAGAGAAAAATACATTAAAAAGTAAAAAGAACTTTCCTTAAAAATTAGTGTATTTCATCAATGAGAAAATAGAATACTGTTCACCCAGTTTTTCGGAAGTCACATGAGAAACTATGGAAAACGCATGAAAAATTAGTGCACGACTCACAAAAATTAGGGTGCCACATATGAATTTTATGTCATAGGTGCCCAGAATCACGCGATTCTAACCTCGCTTCGCTCGGTAGAATCGCGGATTCTGGGCCCTGTGACATAAAATAGTATACGAAACTCGTGCGTAATGGTGTTTTTTGACTCGTGGGATTGTAAAACTCGCCTTCGGCTCGTTTTACAACTTCCCACGAGCCACAAAACCCATTACGCACTTGTTGCGTAATATACTATTTAAGTACGGGATACCACTTTTTCAGTGTCTCCCTCTACTTTCTTGTGCCCCCTTCGATACGTCCCATGCGTTGGTGAGAAGGTACACTAATTTTTGAGAGATTTTTCTCTCCGTGTACCCGGCCGGGATTTGAACTCGGAACCTTTCGCATGTGAGGCAACGAAGTTTCCCACTGTGTCAAGCCACCGGGAATTGATGAAACAGTAATTTATATTCCCCAATTTTTAATTTTTTTCAGTGACTTATCATTGATAAGTCTATATCTAGCTGGGGCGTCTGACCGTATATGGTCATGTACACACAATGGAGAATAAGTGACCGATAGTGGCCAAAAAATCAACCTGAATCAAACCGAAGTCGGTCTGAATCAAATCTAAAAATCGACTTGAATTAGACCGATATTCTGGTTTGCATCTGTCCGAGTCCGACTTGATTCATGTCGTCAATTCGATATGAAACAAGTCGACTCCCGGCATGATTCAATCCAACTTGATTCAGACCGATTTTTCGATCTGATTCAGTCCGACTTTTTTTTGGGTGTTCCTCTTGAAAATGATTATTACTTCGGTGGATATGTATCATCAATTGTCTCCACTGTGATCGACGAACTGACGAAACAGTAATTTATATATTTTCTAATTCTTAATTTTTTTCAGTGAATCATCATTGATAAGTTTATATATCTAGCTGGGGCGTTTAACCGTATATGGTCATGTACACACAATGGAGAATAAGTGATCAATAGATTAACAAATGTGAAGAAACAGATTTACGAAAAACGCAGAACAGCGAATGTAGAAAATTGCATGTTATTTGGCCATCCATTTTTAATAATCAGTTATATTTTATTTCTTTTCGGGCATTGCTCATTGTAGCTCATTAATCATAAAATGCGTCGCTAGATTTGTCGTTATTGCGTGGAGGTAACTCAGCCCCACGGACCTCACTATTCAGGCGTATTCACCCATCCCAGGCCAACAATGCTTTTCCTCTTAATGAAGTGAATGCAGCCATCACTCGATTTTTATTTACAGGAATAATTGTGATCGATGGCGGCGAAGACAAATTAATTCCCTGCTTTACCGACACTGTTCAACTGACGAAACGTTCGCTGTACAGTTGTCCGGATGTACAATCGTCAAAATAAGTTCTGCCAGTCCGCGAAGTTAGCTAGGAACCGCTCCTTCGTTTCAGTCCCATACTCCAAACAGTAGCCAACTTCACGGACTGGCGGAACTTATTTTGACGATTGTACAGTTGTAGAAGTTCGAATGGAGCCCCTCCGTGAGTCATCATCGGGTCGACTCATCCGCTGATTGGCTTGTACCACGGTAGGGATGTCAATTTCTCGAATCATTGGGTAGTAATGTTCGCGCGGTAGAGTTTTCAATATTCAAATCGTTTGGGTGAGGGTGTCGCTTGGTGGAGATGTAAAAGGTGTAGACTCGTATTTGGTGGGGCTCGTCGGTAGGCTTGTAAAGGTGCAGTTGCCAATACATAATTTGCTCATATTCTAATTCCTCTGTACTCACTGAATAAGATTTTTCGCCCCAGCGAGCGCAAAGTGACATTTCCCTTCCCCTTTTCGGGAGCAAAACCCTACTATGAGCCTACGCCCGGGCCAAAAATATCGAACCATGGGAAGTAAAATAAAGGACCATCACCCACGTGCTTACTATCCTCGTCTTCGCCTCGGGTGGTAATTCCGCACGTGAGCACGACTCCTTTATTTTACCTTCCTAGGTTAATATACTATTGAAATATACTATTAATCATAACTACAATTCAATGCCTTCTGGAACACACTTTAGAGTGTGAAATTTTGGAATTCAATGTTTGCTGATGCTCTGGCAAAAAAACCTGTATTAACACTGTTATCAGTTTTTAGTTAGTTCACACGGTAATTCAATTAATCTATTGTTCAAATGTCTGTATGAATGAAATCTGTATGTATGTATGTACGTAAGTATGTATGTACATATGTATGCATGTATGTATGTGTTTTCTAAAAATGTTTTTTGCAATTTTCTTTATACATTAAAAGTTTAAAAGTTTTTTTCAAGTTTTTTGACGTTCAAGTTGTTCGAATTTTTTTTTTCTACAATTTTTTTTTATTACCAACTTGTTTTGACCAAGTTTTACTGTCCAAGTTTTTTTGACGAAGTTGTTTCAACCGAAGTTTTTTAGACATGGACCCCTTACTTAACATTTACCAAAAAGCCAAATTTTTCAAAAATTTTCCGGTTACCCAGTCAATTGCAATTAAAGAAAAATGACACGTTGTGGTATTCTCCCTCATACGGTGACTAATCTAGGGTTAAAGCATAAATTGTCATATTGAAATTTACCTCTTTATCAGTTGCTTCCATGTTACCATACCTAATATTTTCCATAATACTAGTAGAAAATAAAATTGGTTCTTGGTCGATATATCCCAACACTTTGCCCCTGAGATCACTTGAATTTAAAGTCCTAATGTCTGTATTGTCTATTTTTATTGATCCTGCTGTGACGTCATATAACCTGAAGGACAAAATACCTATTAAGTATTTAGTAGATATTGGTTATCAACGTTTAGAATTTACTGAGGGGGTACCTCTCTAACAATGCAGCAACCGTTGACTTTCCATTACCACTGGTGCCCACAATAGCCACAGTTTTACCCGCCGGAATATGCAGATAGAAGTCCTTCAAAACTACAAACTCTGGTCTTGTGGGATAACTAAATTTCACATTTTCAAAGACGATATCTCCCTTGAAGGTCTCGTTCGTTACCTTTTTACCGCCAACCATAATGGGAGCTGGTGGCATTTCTAAATACTGTCAAAAATAAGGGGCAATCAACAGGGGAGCTAGGGTAAAATGGACTTCTCGGTGGAATATCAAAATAGCTTTGCCTCAAATAGATTCTCAAATTGTTTGTTTATTTTTATTGTAGTTTTCCTTTTTTCCCACTTCTGAAAAGAACTACAGGGTGACGTCAGCACTTTGTTTACAAATTTCAGGCAGATATAGAATAGGAAATCGCAAATTCAATGGTACAGAAATTACTAAATTCCGACAATAGACTTTCAAATGTTGAACAGTTGAATTTTTCAATACTTCAGCCATTGCGATTGCCTATCGCCATGATTGGAAATGATAACGCGGTTGTCAATGGGACTTGATATGATAGTTAATACCGCTCTTCATGGTGATAAAATTATCGGTTCATGACTGCAATAAACATTGTTCAAACTATCGCACATAATGGTACCCCAACTATCACGCATAATGTTGCTAAAATCATCGTAGTAAATGTCGCCATAATTGTCGTACCATCGCCATTTTCAATCATGGCGGCATGGTGGAAACCTACCATGATTTTATTGGGTAAATCATTAAAAAATTCTAACGCTTACTATTCAAAAATTTACTATTGTAATTTCATCATTCTTATGTCATTGAATTACTGGGGCTGATGTCACCCTGTACTCGATCACAACAACGTCAAAATAGCTAATATTATTAAAAATTGAAAGATTTTGCACTCACCCATGTATCCATGGTACCCTCGATTTCCATTGAAAATATAAATTAATTACCTCCATAATTCTGGCCCCAGCACTGACTCCTCGCACATAAGTTCCAAATAACAAAGAAAGCTGTGTCATAGATCTCTGAATCGTTTGCGTCGCCATGAGGAATGCCATGAGATCTCCAGGTGACAATTGTCCACTGGACATCAAGTGCCCCCCGAAGTATAAAGTAGAGAGTAAAATTCCGTTGAGAAATAAATTTGCCCCGGCTTGAAACAAGCCAATACCAAGGCCCAATTTTTCGTATAATGTCGTGGCTTGTTCTACTTCTTTTTTCAAAACCTCGAGCTCCTTTTCTTCAGCTGCGAACGCTCTCACCTGTTGGAAAATATCATTTCATTAATAATGAAAATTTTTGGAAAAATAAAGTCATTTTTCTTTTAAATTTTTAACAACAAAAATGTCTGTTGACAATTTACAAAAATATCAATTATAAAATCGACAGCATAAATTTGATTCTTTAGTTCATGAAGTCCAGTTGAATGCAACACAACTGAAATTTCGTTTACATAAATATTAACTGTTATTCGTTAAAATGACAAAATGGTAGTAACGATTCTGTCTCCAAACTTTTTTTCAAGTCCCAGTTTTCTTCATTGACTTATCAAACGACTTTCCTATTCTGCTTTATAGCTTGATTTTTATAGACGTATGTTGACATAAGAACATCAACAAACTTCCTAACGAATAGTAGTTGAATATAAGAAAACAGAACTGAAACAGTCAATTCTACCCTTTTAAGTGAATATTGAATCTTTAGTAAATAATTCTAAGGGAAAATGTTGAGAAACAGTTCTTGTTCGAAGTATATGAGCTATGAAATAGTCTCTTCACATTTTCTCGTAAAATCAGTTCTATTTGAACTTATATCGGCCATGGACAGAAATATAGAAATTACAAAATTATTTGCGAAACTGACATTCGTTAGTTTTTTCTTACTACTCAAAGCGACCAAATCTACTGCACTAGGATTCATGAAGTTCAGTTGAATGTGACACAACTGGAATTCATCATTTTATGAAATCTGGAATTTATTGCATTGAAAAATTCAAACAATGTACTTTTTCGAAGACTAATTTCACTGCAGGGCCTGTCCCTCGAGACATCCACTTGGACATTTTCTAAACTGACTAAGCAAAATAAAGTAAAAAGTAAACATTACCGTCCGAATATTTTGTATAGCTTCCTCACAGACAGCAGTGGATTTGCCAATTTGCTCCTGTGCCTCACCAGACAATTTTCTCAAATTCTTTCCAATGAAACTACCAATAAATATAACTGTTGGCATAAATAATACCATAACACCGGTCAACTGAGGTGATATGATTACCACAGATATGACACAACCCACAATCTGGGTTAAACTTCTCAGTCCATGTGACACGAGTATCTTGAAAGAACTCTTGAAGTCTTGGATATCACCCGTTAGACGACTGATGATCTCCCCGGATCGATTTTTATCGAAAAATTCAATGTCCTGCATCATCACTGATTGGAACAGATCGTAACGCAGTTTCTGAGCGACTCTTTCCCCAACGCAAGAGAGAGTATAGATGTAGGTAAAGGTGAATAATGCCTTAAAAGGATAAAAAAATCATTCAAAGGAATTGGAACGAAGAATTTTGTTAATAGTTATTGGAGTTATGGATATAATTGAAATAATAACCCCGTGAATTTAATATAACTGTGACTCTTTAGTCAGTCGCAAGCTGGAAATTCCCGTCTTACATGTGGCGAATGATGTATTTTTTGACAGTGGTGTAACGCTGAGCGAGTGCCGAACTGTGCCTTTTTTCGTTTACGATAAGTAAACCAATATTATGTTCCCGGGCTATTGCGATAGGGTTTTTTACTTGTGTGGCGTTGACGTACGAGCCAAAGGCGAGGACTGGCCAACCATGCGAGTAAAAAAAACCATCGCAACCGTTCAGAATTTTTCGTAGTGAAGACTTTTTCATAGTGATTTTCCAGTTTCCGAGTTTGGGAAGAATACAATGCCAATTCCTAGACGAGAAATCGTGAGAAATAGTACAGAAATAGCTATTTTTGTCACAAGGCCGAAAAAAACTTTTCTAACGAATGCGAGACACAAATCACACCAATCAGAAAAGTTGGTTTCGCCGGCGTTTTACGGGCAGTGTGATGAAATAGTATATTTCATAACGAGTGCAAAAAAGTTTTTTCATTACGCTGTGACGAAAAGTGAACTTTTCGGCACGCTCCGCGTGCCTAAAAGTCCAATTTCCGCCACATTGTGATGAAAAATATTGTTCGTAACTCGTGAAAAAATGTTTTTTAACTCGCCTTCGGCTCGTGATATAAACCTCCCACTCGCCAAATAGTATATTTCAGCACATGTGGGGCAATATCGTCTTTAACGTGTGTGGGGTTTACAGCATGAGCCGAAGGCGAGTGATGTAACCACACACGTTAAGGACGAAATTTCCCAACAAGTACTACTGAACAAAATTTTATGTCACGAAGCCTGAAACCGGCTGGATTACACACTCGACGCTTCGCGTCTCGTGTCGCGCTCGTGTCATGAGTGGCGTAAAAGCCTTTTTCTTTACGGGTAAATGAAAAAAGCACAGTTGGGCCACTCTGTGAACGTAACATCACTGTCAAAATAGTATATTTCGTAACGAGTGCAAACAACATTTTTTCACGAGTTACGAACAATATTTTTCATCACAATGTGGCGGAAATTGGACTTTTAGGCACGCGGAGCGTGCCGAAAAGTTCACGTTTCGTCACAGCGTGATGAAAAATATTGTTCGACACATGTGAGACAGGAATTATCAACTCGTGTGATTGGCTCTTGAAAATTCTATCTCACTTGTATCGAAATATACTATTTTGACAGTAATGTTACATTCAGCGAGTGGCCGAACTGGGCGTTCTTCAATTACAAGTAAACGGAAAGATTTTTCGTTTACTTTTCGTTTACGAGTACACGAAAAGGCACTTTTCGGCACGAGGTGAACGTAGCAGCAGTGTCAAAATACAATTTTATGGGGTGGCACTGAAATGTGAAATATCATCCCGTGAAATTTTATGATTATTATATCCATGAAATATTGAAAAAAATTCATTGCAATAGTTTTGACAAAATGAAATGAACGGATTTTTCCTTATGTGCGATTTCATATGGGATTTATAGAAAAATGGATAATTTATCTACTAGAAAAAAATAGAGCGCAAAAATATGCGAAGTTTACTGTGTAAAAAATATAGGAAATAGAATGGACAAGAAAAATCTATGGTACTCGGACAAATGTTGACGATATTCAAGATATTAAATTATAGAATATGTTCACATACTTCAACAAAAAAAAAATTTTCTTGATTCAAATTGAAGTATCTACTTGATCTAAGTAGGATAGAATCAAATCGACAATCTACTCATTTCAAGTAGATTCATCTACTTGAATCGCGGATCTTCAAAAAATGTTAAGTCGAGTAGATTCGCGAACTCGAGTTCAATTAAGTAGGAAGATACTTGAATCAAGTATTTTTTCTAGTTGAATCAGGATTGACACCAGTTTTTATAAAACAATCTTTTTTATGCATATAATTATTTGGAAAATCGGATAGATTGGATAAAGTTTTTGGCTTGAATCGAGTAGGAAAAATATGTGAATCAATTCACGATCTACTTAAATCAAGAAATTTTTTTGGGTTGTAACGCCTATTTCTGTCGGATATTCTCTATTTTGCTTCTGAACAATCAACTTGAGTTGTTGAATTAACATATTTATTAAGATGAAGAAGCCAACTATGTCTGGCAAATGAAAAAAAAAAAAGAAAAACTTTCAAGTGCCCGCATTTTGGATAAACATCCTTAATTGATAATTGGATACGATTTTCATATTCTATAAAGTTCAGTCCAAACTTACATACTTGAATAATATACATGCGAGCCAGTTTGAATGCAGGAGCTGCCAATTGTTGGAAAATACTTGTCATGAAGTCACTGTCATCGTAACTGCTTTTACCCTCTTGTCTCACTTTTGTAATTACATTTACTATATGTCCCACACACTGAGGAATCCATATGTTCAAAATAGCCACGACAAATGCGCTCTAAAAACAAGAGTAAGCAAATTACCCTGAAGAATTGTTCTCTGAGATCATTTATACGAGCAGGAATTAGAGATGCAATGTGTCACATGACCCGTCATATGACGGTCATGTGACCGTCATTGACGATCACATGACGAGGCGTTCATGACGGCTGTCACATTCCCCCTCCCCCTTCTGTGACTGTCGCAACTTCCCAAGAAAAAATGACAGTCATTTTTCATCTATATAGATGAAACTTTTTTTTTTTCACGGTCAATTTTCAGTTTAATTCCTTTTGTATTGGCCTAATCCATTTTAAAATTGAAATCACGTTTTTTTTCCATCCATATAGATGAAACTATTTTGTTTTATTCATGACCGTCACAAATTGAAAATTATTTATGACCGTCATTATGCAACTATATGTATAGATGGTTTGACAACAATTTGGTTACAAATGATTTGTGACAATCATTTGTAGTTGGAAAATTTGTACGTCACATGACCGTCACAAGACCGTCATTTTTTGGTCATATGACGCGATCTAAAAAATGACGGTCATTTTGCATCTCTAGCAGGAATAACTTATTCTACATTCTACAATGGAATGAATCAATGTAACACGGAAAAATAAATATTCTCGAATCGGGTATATAATATTCCGGAATCCGGGATATTATATTCCGCAATCCGATATATTATATTGTAAAAAAACTGGGCCAAGAAAAAGTTTTGTTTGATTCCTACTGGGAAATCAAAGTTTTTGAAAAATACATAGGAATAAAAAGGGAAGCCAAGTTAGGAATTTTGAATAAATGGATAGTACACATTCAGGTTTCTATAACAAATAGTTCTCAATGGAATAAGTATTCTAAAAAAATTCTCCATGAAATAAAAAATCAGTAGGAGTAGGACTAACGTCCTTGACGCGGCTCAAAGGATGGAGGAATAGATTGATACAGACAGTGAATTGAAAAACTCCGCGCCAAGAACGTTGGTCCTGCTCCTATTGATTTTTTATTTCATGGAGAATTTTTTTAGAATACTTATTCCATTGAGAACTATTATTCTTATAGAAACCTGAATGTGCACCATCCATTTATTCAAAATTCCCAACTTGGCTTCCTTTTTTATTTCTATGTATTTTTCAAAAACTTCGATTTCCCAGTAGGAATCAAACAAAACTTTTTCTTGGCCCAGTTTTTTTACAAAAACATTTGTTTTTGTGTTTTTAGGCAGATTTCATTATTTTTTTCAAAATAAGCAAGGACTGTTTTTACATCCGGTGAAATTTGTTCTTTTCAATTCAATTTAACTCATTCATTTTTCATAAGATAGAACATTTTTTGAATCAACAATTGAAGGGAAATAAACAGTTCTACTCCAGATTTATTGTCTCCACCGAATTTCAATATTTAACTATCTATTAATAATTTTCTGACTTGATTTGGTTCCTCATTCAATTTTTGCTCTGATGATTCCTATGCGGATTGTATTTCTGGAGAGGAATTGATTTCCTTATAGGAACAGTCGAACAAAATGTTCACAAAGAATTCTTTTCGAAAACATTTGTTTTTGTTTTTTTTTTGTTTTTAAAAATATTAGGGAAACATTGGGTGGAATGGACTCTTCTGACTTCTTGGTTCAATATTTATAACCAAGGAACAATTTTATCGATTGAGCTCAATCTAAGCTTATTACAAAGGGGCTGACTGTACTTTAATTTTTTAAAAATCAATTTCATCAGCACTTCAATAAGACATCAACATTTTGGAAAGGATTCAAAGTGTCCATTTAATCCCACCGTCTCCTACTAATTTTTCTCAAATAATCACAAAATTGTTTGCATTTCACTGTCACTTAATTTAGTGAATTTTTTTCCACGGAATGAAAACATTTTCTGTTACACTCGGAGAAAAATAAATATTTTCTTTTCGAATTTAACTATTCACGGACATTTAATACTTGACCACACAATATTTTCGACACATCTCCCTTTTGTCACATTCCAAACATAAACCAATTACCTCACAAACAGTGCATAAACTACCTTTATGTCCGAGGTTCGCATATGAATATAGATATGGCAGGATGAAATTCGAATTTTCGACAACAGAAAACAACATAGAACACCGAGTCGATTTTCCGTTTCATTCTAATAAGTGATTTAACGTGAAGAAGAACATTTTCTGTGGTTCTCCATAACAACATCACAACCAACATTCAAATGCACTGGTGGCAACACTTCAAGGTTGGATATGAAGCTCAGTTGGACCGGCGCTGCCAACGTTACAACTTGATTCTCACACTTTATAATGTGAATATGATCAACTGGTTGCTATGCGCCTATCTTTTTTACTGTTAATCCAAAAAATACCATAGTTACACCGTTGAAAAGCTCATAGGCGATTTATATAATGTAACTAACGACACTTTCCCAATTTGTCATCCCGTTTTCATTATACCGAATGTAAATCATTTACAGGTAGTGGAGGGGGAAGTTCTGTCGTGTATAGATCGACCGATACGCTATCGCGTATCTCGATTTACAGGTAGTGGAGGGGGAAGTTCTGTCGTGTATAGATCGAGCCGATACGCTATCGCGTATCTCGATCGATACGCGGTGCTTTCGGCCTGATGTTTTGCTCAGTCGGTCAAACCTGAAGGTTTGCTCAGTCGGTCAAAACTTTTCTTGGCCGATACGCTACCGCATATCTCGATTCCGGAATACAGAATAATATTCCGGAATCTGGTATATTATATTCCAGAATCCGGGATATTTTATTCTCGATTGCGGAGACATCCCCAGGGGTTTACCGATTTTTCAAAAGGTAAGAAGAGTGTCATGAGACAATTTAGGATAACAAACTTTAGTCGTCCGGAGTATTTGAGGTGCAGACATTTGTTTTCCGTTTAAAAATACGAAAAATTGAGTTTTTCACTCTCTCAATACACTGTTAAACGATTTTCGCTAAAGTTTTCGGATTTTAGCCTTGAAATATCAAGCAAGTAACAGTTTCACTGAAATTTCAGGGAATTTTATCATCGACAATTCATGATTTTCATGGCAAAGTCCATGGCAATTGTAAATTTCAATTAAATTATTCCATGAAGATTATTGGAAATGAGGAAAAATCAGGAAAAAATATCCTTCAATTTTCATTTCTTTGAAATTTCAGGAAAATTTCTTATTGAATTTTCATATTTGTTTTGGAAATTCAGGCACACTATGGAATTTCCCTTCGTTTTCCACTGATAAATTAGGAATGTCCTTGAATTTTCAGGAAAACTTGAAATCTCATAGGCTGTCTTCGGTTAAATGGAATTTAGCTCCATTTTCCGGAAAATTCAGATTTTTTTTTCAACAGTATACAACCCCTTTGTACCATTTCCAGAGCTTCGCCGATTTTTCTGAGGGTGAAACGGATATCATGAGACATTTTCGAATAACGACCGGGGTGAAATTTTCCTTTGCAGATTATTCTACGAACAACTAAATTTTGTGTATTTTTGATTGAAAAAAAAACATTTGAACTCCAAATACTCCGAACGACCAAAAGCTTATTATTGCAAAAAAAAACTCACGACACTCCCTGCATCCTCTGAAAAATCAGCAAACTCCTGGGGATGTCTCCGGAATCGAGAATAAAATGTCCAGGATTCTGGAATATAACATACCGGATTCTGGAATATTATTCCGGAATATAAATTCGGAATCCCGAAATTCACATATTCCTGATTCCGGAATATTAGCAACCCGATTCGAGAATATTATTTTTTCCGTGAATAAGTGAGAGTAGGGGTCTACTAATACTTGAAAATGCGAGTAGGTCGGTGTTGAATCAAGTCAAAGTTTGGCAAGTCAAGCTCGAGTCAGGTACTCCATCGTCTCAAGAAGTCGATAAATGTGAGTTACTTGGAATTTCAGATTATTCATAATTCTTTGGGCTCTCGATGATTTCAATCTCTTGACTGATATTTCCGTTTTGTGGTATGAAACAGTAATTGTGCAACAAAGAACATAAATTCTGTACTATTTTGCATTTTTATGAGAACATGATTAAACCACTCACGAAGTATTCCACGGGAAGATAATTTCATTCAATTGGTCTAAAATATAATAATACTCTATTGTTTTCGATTTTTATATTGGTGCGTGGAACGCTAAAGCCCGATAAGAAACAAGTTCTTATTCATCTCCGTAAATTTTCCGATATGTACGGGAATTTGACTCGAACTCGTTGAATTAGTTATGAAAATTTCCGTTGGCTTGACCTGCATTTTCGATGTCTCGCAGACCCCTACGCGAAAAGAATAATAATAAGAATTAAATAAAAATTACTACGTGCACATAGCCATCCAGGATCATACCAGACAAACTTAAAAATTTGATGTATTTTAACTGAATTTTTGCGATGTGAAATTTCTTTTTCACTATTTAACATACTAAATTTTGAATAAAAGAAACAGTATAAAATGCGCGCACGAAAAAATGAAATTTAAGAGCATCTTAAACGTTTTTCTTTAAAAGCATTTTTACTGTTGAATCAACGAAAATTTACTCAAATCGCATGGATTTTTACTGTTACATTGTAATTTTGTTTACGTTTTAAAATTTTGATTTATACTCTCATTCCTCCTACATTTCACTCAACGAAACAGCAGAAATTACAATGTTGATTAGTAAAAATTGCAGCAGGCAATTGGACCCTCGATCATTTCTATGACTTGTGTTAATATATGAAGGAAAGAAATAAATTAAATCTTCATGATTTAACGTGAACTGAATGATAATGGAATATATTTAATCTTTAATTATTGATGGACGCATATCACAAACCATGTTCACTCACAACGTGATCTTAACAACTAACTACAGGGTTCGCAGCAGGAATTGCAAGGACTCTTGGCGCGCTAGTTTGAAATCATTATTTCTAACACACCTTCTTGATTTTAAACTTGCTTTCAAATCACAATTTAATATGAATCATTACAATACGTTCTATAACCTTTTTGTAGTAAAATATATTTATAGTAATCTCAAACCGAGTGAGTCTCGTAACTTTTCAAACTTTGTTTTGCCCAAGGATTTGGTGAGGATATCAGCGATCTGATCGTCAGTGTGAATTTTCTTAACATTAATCATTTTCTTTTTCTCATAGTCGTTAACAAAGTGGAAACTCACATCAATATGTTTAGAATTTTTTGAAAAATTTCCATTGTTAGCTAGAGCAATAGCTCCCGTGTTGTCCTTATGAATAATTATAGGACTTTTGAGCTCAACTCCTAAATCTTTCAGAATTCCTCTTATTGGCAATACTTCAGCAACACAATCTGCAAGCGCATAATATTCAGCGTGAGTCGAAGCTCTTGAAACGATTTTTTGTTTATTAGATTTCCACAAAATTGGATTTTCAAAGACACGAATCAAAATTCCACTTGTTGATTTTCGATCCACTACATCTGATGCCCAATCTGCATCGACAAAAGCATCCAATCTCTCATTATATTTAGCATCATAAATTAATTTCAAGGATCGAGTACAGTATAAGTATTTAAGAACCCTTAATGCATATTTATAGTGAGTTTGATTGTAACTGTTCTGATACCGACTCAAATAATTGACTGAGTACGAAATGTCTGGACGTGTACCGTTTGCAATGTACAAAAGAGCTCCAATTAAATTTCTGTATTTCAATTTTTCATCTACGTGTTCTGCTGGCTCTAACTTTAGATTAATCTCCATTGGTGTATCAAACTTTTTAGAATCTGTAACTTTGTACTTCTCAACCAAACTGACAATGGATATTTCTTGACTCGAATGCATTTTCTTTTCAATTGGATTGTAATTAACTTCGATTCCCAAATAATTTTTTATTCCACCAAGATCCTTCATTCAAAATTTTTTACTCATCAATGATTTAAGTTTTGAAATAGATTTAACATTTGGACCGCAAATTAGTAAATCATCGACGTAAAGAATTACATACAGTTTCTCCCCATTTAACTTCCCAAAATAAAGACAGGAGTCATAATCAGATCTCTTGAATCCTAAATTTGTTATGTACTCATGAAAGCATTCATACCAATCACGTGGACTTTCTCGTAAACCGTATAATGATCTTTTCAATAAGAGAACTTTGTTCTCATCAATTTCATAACCATCGGGTGGATAAATATACACTTCTGACTTGATTTTACCGTTCAAAAAAGCAGTTTGCACATCCATTTGCTCAATATTCCAACCATTAACACATGAGACTGATAATAGTGCCTTAAGCGTATTCATTTTTGCCACTGGCGAATAAATTTCTTCATTTTCCTGATAGAGTTGTTGAAAACCCTTCGCCACAACACGTGCTTTATATTCACCGTCTGATTTAAGCCTATAGATCCACTTAACATCAATAACCTTTTTATCAACTGGATAATCTACAACAGACCAAGTTTCATTCTTTTCAAGATTCTCAATTTCCTCATTCATCGCACTTATCCACTTTTTCGATTCATCACTATTTATAGCTTCTACAAAATTTTCTGGAATTAATGCATTTGTGTAATTTACATAAACAACATGATCATTATATTTTTGTGGCATTTTAATTGTTCTTTTTGGTCGTGTTGAGCGATCCTTCACCTCCTGAGTACTAGCTTGATCTTTTTCAGTATTTTCTTCGATTATTTTATCATCAAAATTTTCGATACTACTTGCTGATTCATAATTATCATCTGATTCTACTGATTCATTTGTTTTTACTACTTCTTGTTCAACTTCGTCCTCGGATTCTTCATCATCAAATTTTACATATTGTTCAGTTTTCTCAATAAATTTTACATTTCGAGTAACGATAACTTTTTTATCGACCAAGATTCTGTAACCATTATTTGTATATCCTACTAAAATCCCTTTAACAGCTTTCGAATGTAATTTCGATGTTCTTCGTTCATCAGGTATTCTTACATAAGCCTTACTTCCATATAAACGTAAATTTGTTACATCAGGTCTTTTGTTAAAAAAGGTCTCATATGGGGTTTTGTTGGTCATTGTATTCGCGAGGGATCGATTTCCCAAATATGCTGCAGTATAAATACATTCAGGCCAGTAACATTTGTCAATTTTTGCTTCTGTCAATAAGCATCGTGCCCTATCCATTATTGTCCTATTGTATCGTTCGGCAACCCCATTTAATTGGTGACTATATGGAGGACATGGTCTCAAGTAGATTCCTTCTTGTTTTGCCAAATTGTAAAAATCTTTGTTAATATATTCTTTACCGTTGTCGCAGCGAATCTCTTTTATTTTCTTTCCTGTTTGATTTTGCATAAGTCTAATGTACTCTACGAATCGATCATAAACTTCACTCTTGCTTTTAATGCAATACACGACTGCTAATTTACTGTAATCGTCAATGAATGAAACAAAGTATTTTTCCCCTTTATATCCAGTCTGAGTTATGGGTCCATTAACGTCAGTATGTATTATCTCAAGTACGTCATTTGCTCTAGTTCGATTATTTTGAAATTTTAAATTTGACATTTTGCTTATTATACACGTTTCACATTTAAGAAAATCATTCTCTAATTTTTTTGGAACTCCTTCTAGTAGTTGAGTTTCACAAATTTGTTTTAAGTCTTGAAAATTAGTATGGCCAAGCATTCGATGCCATTTCTCTTTTTTTGTCATTTCTGAGTGACTGTGATACGTCTGACCGTTTTTAACATTCAAGTTAACTCTTCCTGTTAATTTAAATAATTTCTCTGATTTTGAAGCAACAGCAATTAACTGATTTGAACCATTGTAGATGTTTGCTCCATTTTCTTCAAAAACAACACAATTTTTCTGATTTACAATGCTTGATACACTCAATAAGTTTTTCTTCATGTTTGGAACATAATAGATATTTTTAACATCTGTTGTTACCCATTTATTATCAATTTCAAAGCTCATGTTTATGTTACCTATTTTTTCTGCTTGTAGAGAGAAACCATCACCTACTCGAATATCAACTGGATTTTCAAGATCGACGCATTTATAAAAATACTCATCTGAATTAATTATGTGGTCTGAACAGCCACTGTCTAATAACCACTTAACAGTCTTTACATTTTTTGGAGCATCTGTTCTCTGCTTACTTGTAGTCATTACTTCGACGTGAAAAGAATTTTTATTGTTATCACTTTCCTCAGCTACTGAACTGCTTGCAACTCTCCGTTGGTCATTCCTGTTGAAAAATCTCGGGTTCCTGTTCTCCACTCTCCAATTATTGCGGCACTGAGCTTGTAAATGTCCGGGTGAATTACATTTGTAGCACCTCTGTGGCTCGTAGTTTGTTTTGTTCTGGTTATCTGAATATCTTGTCGCACTTCGATAATTATTAGAGTTTTTCTGATGAAATTGTCTGTTTTGAAGTTGTTGATAACGATATCCACTTGACAGATTCTTGTTTCCTCTAGGTACTTGTGAATTGAACACTTGACTTCTTGGATCACTGACATTATGACGTTTCTGAAATTCCACTAGTAGTTTTGACTTTACGAATTCCACATTTTTATCTTTCTCTGGTAATGCGTCCACCAAATCGACCATACGTGAAAGCTTCTCCGGGAGAGCTAATAGTAAATAATTAATTTTGTCTTCTTCACTTACTTTTTCACCTGCATCTTTTAATTCATTCACAAGTTTCTCAAAGTTATTAAAAAATTGGATCGGGTCTTCCCCTTCAATCATCTTCAAGTCTAGTAGTTTTCGTTTTCTCAAAAGTTTCACAGCACTGCTCTTCACTAGGTAGATTTGGTCGAATTTCTGTATCATTTTTCTCGCAGTAGTTTCTGAAATTATTAGGTCCAATTGGGTGTTTGCGATACTGTTGACAATATAATTTTTGGCTTTCAATTCTTTGGTCTTCCAGTCAATTTCACTAATCTCATCAGGCCTTTCGTCAAATTCCATTACTTCATTGCACTGTTTATATTCCAGAAATAAGTTCAATTTGTATTTCCATTTTGCATAGTCTGTCCCATCGAATATTTGTAGCATGAAGTCATCTTTCTTTCCGTTTGCCATTTTTATTCACTTCAACTTTTAGGTTACTTTATACGGTTTTTTTTTTACTTTTCACTTTTCAAATTGTTTTACTGTCAACCACGCTCTGCTACCATGTTAATATATGAAGGAAAGAAATAAATTAAGTCTTCATGATTTAACGTGAACTGAATGATAATGGAATATATTTAATCTTTAATTATTGATGGACGCATATCACAAACCATGTTCACTCACAACGTGATCTTAACAACTAACTACAGGGTTCGCAGCAGGAATTGCAAGGACTCTTGGCGCGCTAGTTTGAAATCATTATTTCTAACAACTTGGAATCCCCCTCCTCTATCGACAATGCAATCAACCGGTTGGTGAGTGAGTGACCGAGAAGACTAAGGACTACTCTACAATAGAGAGGTCGTATCCGGTCACTCGGGAACGGAGCGGCAACGGGCGACATTGACACCCACTTGGGTCCTCCAAGAAAGCTTGTGGCCCGAGAATGGAGCCTTTTGTATTCTCCAACTCCCCTCCCCAAATCCCTCGATCCCAAATTTTCCTATGCCACTTTTATCTTTTCCAATTATATTTCATTTTGTTTTGATTCCAGTATAATTTTCCGGTTTCATTGGAAATGAAATAATTCAGCGATAGAAAGATTGAATTTATGTATATGCATTACTGATTATTTATTTATTGATGCACAATGTTAAACCATTGGAAAAAATAGCAAATTTATAAATAAATTATCTCATTATCGTTATTCAATGCAAATAATGGTTAATAAAATGAACATTAATTTGAATTATGCTGACTATTTCCTCTTTCAGTATTCAATTAATACATACATGAATGAATTTAAAACACCGCATTTGAAGAAACCATCAAAAGTTCACTTTCAGGGAAATTCATGAAAAATTCTAAATTTTCAACAATCATCNCTCAAGATCGACGCATTTATAAAAATACTCATCTGAATTAATTATGTGGTCTGAACAGCCACTGTCTAATAACCACTTAACAGTCTTTACATTTTTTGGAGCATCTGTTCTCTGCTTACTTGTAGTCATTACTTCGACGTGAAAAGAATTTTTATTGTTATCACTTTCCTCAGCTACTGAACTGCTTGCAACTCTCCGTTGGTCATTCCTGTTGAAAAATCTCGGGTTCCTGTTCTCCACTCCAATTATTGCGGCACTGAGCTTGTAAATGTCCGGGTGAATTACATTTATAGCACCTCTGTGGCTCGTAGTTTGTTTTGTTCTGGTTATCTGAATATCTTGTCGCACTTCGATAATTATTAGAGTTTTTCTGATGAAATTGTCTGTTTTGAAGTTGTTGATAACGATATCCACTTGACAGATTCTTGTTTCCTCTAGGTACTTGTGAATTGAACACTTGACTTCTTGGATCACTGACATTTTGACGTTTCTGAAATTCCACTAGTAGTTTTGAATTTACGAATTCCACATTTTTATCTTTCTCTGGTAATGCGTCCACCAAATCGACCATACGTGAAAGCTTCTCCGGGAGAGCTAATAGTAAATAATTAATTTTGTCTTCTTCACTTACTTTTTCACCTGCATCTTTTAATTCATTCACAAGTTTCTCAAAGTTATTAAAAAATTGGATCGGGTCTTCCCCTTCAATCATCTTCAAGTCTAGTAGTTTTCGTTTTCTCAAAAGTTTCACAGCACTGCTCTTCACTAGGTAGATTTGGTCGAATTTCTGTATCATTTTTCTCGCAGTAGTTTCTGAAATTATTAGGTCCAATTGGGTGTTTGCGATACTGTTGACAATATAATTTTTGGCTTTCAATTCTTTGGTCTTCCAGTCAATTTCACTAATCTCATCAGGCCTTTCGTCAAATTCCATTACTTCATTGCACTGTTTGTATTCCAGAAATAAGTTCAATTTGTATTTCCATTTTGCATAGTCTGTCCCATCGAATATTTGTAGCATGAAGTCATCTTTCTTTCCGTTTGCCATTTTTATTCACTTCAACTTTTAGGTTACTTTATACGGTTTTTTTTACTTTTCACTTTTCAAATTGTTTTACTGTCAACCACGCTCTGCTACCATGTTAATATATGAAGGAAAGAAATAAATTAAGTCTTCATGATTTAACGTGAACTGAATGATAATGGAATATATTTAATCTTTAATTATTGATGGACGCATATCACAAACCATGTTCACTCACAACGTGATCTTAACAACTAACTACAGGGTTCGCAGCAGGAATTGCAAGGACTCTTGGCGCGCTAGTTTGAAATCATTATTTCTAACAACTTGGAATCCCCCTCCTCTATCGACAATGCAATCAACCGGTTGGTGAGTGAGTGACCGAGAAGACTAAGGACTACTCTACAATAGAGAGGTCGTATCCGGTCACTCGGGAACGGAGCGGCAACGGGCGACATTGACACCCACTTGGGTCCTCCAAGAAAGCTTGTGGCCCGAGAATGGAGCCTTTTGTATTCTCCAACTCCCCTCCCCAAATCCCTCGATCCCAAATTTTCCTATGCCACTTTTATCTTTTCCAATTATATTTCATTTTGTTTTGATTCCAGTATAATTTTCCGGTTTCATTGGAAATGAAATAATTCAGCGATAGAAAGATTGAATTTATGTATATGCATTACTGATTATTTATTTATTGATGCACAATGTTAAACCATTGGAAAAAATAGCAAATTTATAAATAAATTATCTCATTATCGTTATTCAATGCAAATAATGGTTAATAAAATGAACATTAATTTGAATTATGCTGACTATTTCCTCTTTCAGTATTCAATTAATACATACATGAATGAATTTAAAACACCGCATTTGAAGAAACCATCAAAAGTTCACTTTCAGGGAAATTCATGAAAAATTCTAAATTTTCAACAATCATCATAAAAATTAAATCAACCATTATAGCGGTCGTAATCATCTTTTAACTTCGACTCAATGGCATTAAAATCAACATTTTGAGCTATGATGGAATTTTTCTGGAAGCATGATACTCAAAGATATCCCCGAAATTCTAATTTTCAAAAAATACAAAATTTTTGCAATATTTCAAATAAATCAGAGTAACGATTATTGCTATTGCCTTCATCTTTAAACTCGGCCAAAAGGACATTTAAACAAATTTTTTAAGCCATCATTCAATCAATTCAGAACATTTTTTTCAGTCCGTGGGACAACCGATTTTCGAAAAAAAATCTAAAATTAAAAATACTAATCGATGAATTAAATTTTTCGTAATGGCGATCGATAAGGCTCAACAATACCTATATTTGAAAAAAAAAACATTTAATTCCATCCATTCATTAGTGAACAATTGAAGAAAAACTTTGTTACACACGTATACACATACACACTCACGTACGGACGAGGTAAAAAATTGCATTTTCGGTCTTTTTAGATCACACTAGATCGATATAACACGAAAAATCCAGAACTTAAATTTCAACGATTACAAAGCTTCCAGTCGGAAGTAAAAATAAAGTTTTCGAAAGTTTAAATAATTTCAATTAGTTATAAACAGTGAATGTTTAAAAAAATAATAATTCTGTGCAAAATGTTATTTAAATGACGCTAAATACCGTGGAGGTACCAGTATCCGACAGTCAAGCCCACTTTCCTTGATATTTCGCTTTTTTTTTGTATTTCTCAACTATAAAGCACTTTCTGTCAATATTCGATAGGAAGAGAAATTTTCTTTCTGCGGATTAAACTATGAGTTTTTGCTTCTATGTGTAGAGTAACTTTCAAAATAATTTTTTTCCGTCGATCTGCCTCTATGCGACACCTGCAGTGCCAGTTTCTTAAGTAAATAGGTTAGTGTCCTAGTTTTCTGTACAATGGTGAAAACGCAAAATGATGTAAGGAAAAATTGTCAAACGGAAAAATTGTCAAATGAGAATGCGAAGGGGGTGCCATCCGGTAGTGACACCACGGTGTATGGTTTTTGGGGGGTATATCTAAACTCGGCACCTTTCCCGTTTCGGCACCCTGGAATGAGTAAGTAGCGCATACCTCGGAAATCGGCGGCAACAAACCTTTTACCCATTGAGTAAATTGAAAATTCACGATTTATAGATGGCGATAGTATTCCGAAAAATCTTTCGGAGGCATTTCAAAAGCGGTTCTCATGCTGAAGTCGATAGAAAAATGTGCGTAGAAGCTATCAGCCTGCGCCAAGCCCATAGATGTTAGTTTCATTCAGGATTCTCAATTCTCCATTATTATGTTTTATACATAAATGAGACAAAGATGGATTGGTCCTTCTAATTGTTCATTAATCCAATGATTCCGTTGAAGAATTATCTGCAATAATTGTTCTTTGTACGGAAATTATTCCAATAATATAAAAATCAACGGAAGTGGCTGTAATGGTCACGCGGGGAGTGTGTGTACTTGGATGGGTGTCCGTTTAGGCACACCTAACCGCGTGGGACTACAGTCGCTAGGCACGAATGTAGAGAACCACTGTGCCCATTGAGTCAGTGTGACCAATTGACACAGTGCAATCCCTGCATTATCGGCCGGCTGCACGGCTGAGGTTTTCCATGGTTTCCCTGGCAGTCCTATCCCGAATGGGGTGCAGTTGGGGATAAAGTAAGTCAGCCCATGGTAACGCAGATAGGGAGGGGAACAAAATGTACAAACCCGAGAGGGTATACATATGGAACCAAAAATAAAACTCAACGGAAATGGTGCAATTTTTTATAATCCGAGAAATTAAACCGAGAGAAAAGATTCATTTAGATCAAACAAATTCTATATTTATATGAAATGAATTATTTTTATATGTGTAAAGATTTCTCGAACAGACGGAGTTTCACACTTCAAATGATGAAGCTCTACAAGTTTTAGCAATTTTCACTTGGGATTCATCAATCAAAGTGAACGTGTTCAAATACAATTACAAAAAAAAGAAAATAGATAGTTCGCATTAAGAAATTTTCTAACATATAAGCCAACCGTGAAGAAAAAAAAATATCAAATTCTAAAAATTAATTTGATGAAAATTATTTTCGATCAACAGGACTCGGTCATATCGGATGAATTCTTATCACTCATTCTCACCCAACGTTTCCTTCTATGGTATAATACATTGTTCATTATATTTCATTAAGCCTAATGAGATTTTTTTCCACTAATTGTCTTAAATTGTGAACCGAGTGAAATGTTATTCGAATATCCATTCCGTGCATCCCATCATCCCTTTCTACGGGGGATTTTCTACCTCATCATTTCGTTCCAGTTTCGTGGGTTACCAAATATTCAGTGGAAGTAAATTTTCCAGATCGATGGCAAGCCAAAAAACCCCTGAATCTAATGATTCAATTTGAATGAATCAATTTCAATTTTCAATTCATAAAATTGTATATTATATTGGGATTTTTATGGAGAATGATACAAAATTTTTCATATTCAATTGAATAAATTCGGAGCTCATTTTTGGACAAGTTTATTGAGAATTTGAAAGAAACGTTATACAAATAGAATGAATAATCGACATTAATAATCCATAATTTGTACAATTAATGATGATGATCGGTCTTCCAAATCCCACGAGCAGGTCAACTCGTAATCTAATATCATTTTCAGTTGCCTGGATTTTCCGGAAATTGAAACCATCTTGTTTGCTGCTTTGAGAGTCCTTTCGGTGATTTGGGTTCCACGAAGATCCAATGTTGTAAGATGATTGCATGATTTTAGAAGCTCCATTATCCTTAACAGGACACTCCACGACACTCAGATAATTCAACTTGGTGAAGCATTGTAGATATTTACCAGTAATATATTCCATACACTGAATCTTCAGTGACTTCAGTTTTAGAAGGTTGGTCAATAGCAAAAGATATTCATCTGTCATGGTTATTGAACCTATAACCGTACCATTCATCATTATGTGAGGAAAATGTCAAATTACATCCCCTGTCTCCCCTCCCTTCACTTCTAGAAAGTTAACAGTGAATTAATTCTATAGAGTCACTATATTTCCTGAACATTGGAAGAAAGTAGTTCAGTTGTAGATATTGCTCTGGTACACATATAAAAATATTCACCAGGCAAACTTAACGAAATCAGTGGGCCATTCCGTGAAAAAAACCATAGGCAAATGCGGGCTCAAAATTTTCCTTTTTTTTCGACCCTCCCCCACTTTATTGGTCTTTTCCTTACCAATGGTTATAAAATGAATATTTGTTATGCGGATATCGAAGATACTTTACCTGTAAAATGAATATAACGTAATTCTTGACAATTTTCAATCATTACGGACGTAAACGTGTCATTGATCCAGTGATTCCTATAACTGGTATTCTCACAGTTGATACTCAAAGAGTGTAAATTTTTCTGATCCAAAATCTGCAACTAATTGACGGTGGCTAGAGCTTTCGAACGAATCGATTTGAAGTGGAATTCTTCTAACATTTTTCTCTGAGAGAGAAGGTGAAGCAACTCCTCATCCATCTGATCGCACTCTAAACATTTCAGTAGAGGGGCTGTGACGAGGCACATTATTTAATTTTTATTATTTTTATACATATTTTTCCCCAACACACACTGCCCCCTAAAACCGCAAATTCTCGCCACCGTTGGTTACCTCTTCCCTCGCTTTTCTCCTCATCGCCCCTCTACCCCTGCCCCTGGACATCACGAAGACATCAGCCGAAGGAAGACATCAGTTCCGGCCCCACCCGATCAATTGGAGAAGCCATCGCCCCCTGGAAATTCCCCATACTGGACCCCCGAATATTCAACACCTGCAATAATCCCTTGTGAGACATCCATGGATTGTGGTCATCGTCACCACTCACCCGTACTGATTGGCCCCGATTGCTCCCGAATTAAAAACCGAAGGACATCGACACCTGACGAACCCCCACGAATCACGAAGGAAAAGAAAAGACCGTCACTCGTGCATTAGCTGCCCCGTGAGTCGCCACGTGCCCCGAAAGTAGTAAATAGTGAATACAGTAAAATTCGCCCGGAAGTTATTTGGCGGATAAAAAGAGGATTGTTGATACATCGAGCTCATCCCAGCTCTAGTATTGGTGCCCAGGAAACCCCGAGGTGGAAAGGAGGTTTTCCAGGAAAACGCCCTGGTCTTTTGAAGGAGTGCAAGGCGCCGGTTGAATTACCACGTGTTCGCCAGAGTGAAGTCCCGTCGTGAGTACGAGTTACCCCCCTCATTTTCCCTCTTGTCCCCACAATATTACCCTTCATACCCCCCAACGGTGAGCNGAACCCCCACGAATCACGAAGGAAAAGAAAAGACCGTCACTCGTGCATTAGCTGCCCCGTGAGTCGCCACGTGCCCCGAAAGTAGTAAATAGTGAATACAGTAAAATTCGCCCGGAAGTTATTTGGCGGATAAAAAGAGGATTGTTGATACATCGAGCTCATCCCAGCTCTAGTATTGGTGCCCAGGAAACCCCGAGGTGGAAAGGAGGTTTTCCAGGAAAACGCCCTGGTCTTTTGAAGGAGTGCAAGGCGCCGGTTGAATTACCACGTGTTCGCCAGAGTGAAGTCCCGTCGTGAGTACGAGTTACCCCCCTCATTTTCCCTCTTGTCCCCACAATATTACCCTTCATACCCCCCGACGGTGAGCCTACACTCTCTTGTTTCTTCCCCGTTAGTTATTATTTGGATATTTAGTTACATTCCTTCGACACGACTAGCTTCTCCCCTTTTATCTGCATTAAAGTCATCCCCTTTTTACGTGTACAAAAGTTGCCTGGCCTCCCCCACTCCCCTAGATCTCAAGTAAAGGCCTTTTTGACGTCTTCTGACTATCTATCAATTGTAAAGTTCGGAGAATATATTTTATGATTAAAATTTAACCCCTTATTTGCCCTTTTCTTTCAATTACCCTCTCATCATTTTAGGAGATAATAATAATTGAAATTAGGAAAAGGTCACAGGGCATTCTCAACTAATTCTTTCAAGTAGGAGAGCATTGTATCATTTCTAACTATATTCCAATGTTGTTTAAAACTAAAATGTTTAAGGTGCTTAGCTGGGATTTTTTTCATGGAAGTGCACAAGTCGGCGTGCTCCAAGATAAGGGACAATTTTTCAAGATGTTTCTCGTCATCGGCTAATCTTTGTAGCATTTCTCCTAATTGCCGACACTGGATTCTAGAATCAAGACTCACGCTCAGAGCCTTAAGGTTGCAGTATAATGGAGATACAACAGCTACCACCGATTCATCCCCGGCTAACGACCGGTAATCCTCGAGACTAACCAAATATTTGTAGCATTTGTCTAGTAATTTCTCTATCACATACGATGCCTTATCGGAGTACACCACAAGCGAAAATCCATTATCGAGGCTTGTACTTTCGTAAATTTTATCCTCCGAGGTATACCCGTGCTTGATTCCAATGTGGCGGATCTGATGCCAAGAATCATCGATGATTTCTTTCCATAATTTACACACTGAAATAATAAAAACACGTTACAAATACTTGGAAAATCAATAGAATATCAATGTATCAGGCTTTTCTCCATGATCTCTCGAAACTCCGCCGAAATGTACGTACCTTGGGCTAATTTCACTCGGTCTCTGACTGATAAATATAACAAAGTATTTTTCAAATACACGTCTGCTGGATGTTGCATCATTATTTTTGATCACTTGTCACTAGTTTTCGGAGTTTGATGAGATGAAAATATAGTTCTTCTTGCGTGATACGTTAGCACTACCTAGGGTAAGCTTCTACGGAAGACTGAAGCATTAGTGAACTGTACTGAATCATGACCTGCAGCAATAGTGGCAGCGGACCACGGTACAGACCTTTATATTTGTACTAGGAACTTCTTAGGCACCTGCCGAAATGGGAAGGGGGGGGGTAGTGCTACAACGAGTGTTTCCAAAATTATCGGCCAAAGTCGTCAGAGAAAGGCCAGTCAATTGCATTCATTATAAACCTCTAAACGAAGACTCACTGCGTGAACGCCGATCAAGGAACAGACACACTATTGATCCGTATATCTATTCTCCCTAGTATTTTATGCGTTTCAGATGAGACGCATTCACGACGGTAAAAAAATTATTTTTGCTACTAATTAAATTACAAAATATGAATTTTGAAATTTTTGGAAAAAAAAGTCCCTCAAAATCCATTTTCAACCCTCCTGAGCATACCGATGGGGGGGGGGAGCTTCCCGAATGTATACCTGTCGAAAAACGGTCCGCCGCTCTGACATTTAGTATCTCAGTGTGACAAACAAAAAAAAAGTGGCAGAAAGGCGAGCGCTGGACGGCTCCACTTCTACAGTGGAAGGTTATGGATTAGAGGGCAGCGCACATGTTCACCAGAACTGAAATGGCACTTTCTTTCAATTGTAAAACCCAAANGGGGGGGGGGTTCTTCCCGAATGTATACCTGACATTCTGACATTTAGTATCTGAGTGTGACAAACAAAAAAAAAGTGGCAGAAAGGCGAGCGCTGGACGGCTCCACTTCTACAGTGGAAGGTTATATATTCACCAGAACTGAAATGGCATTTTCTTTCAATTGTAAAACCCAAAAAAAATTGTGGTATGCTACGGGAAAAATTCCCGACTGGCATTGACTGGTTATATGTGGCGCATTCCGTATGACCGGATTGCGAATTTTTTCAACACATTCAGCTGAATTGAAATGAAAAAATTTTGGTCTAACCTTGCAAACTATTCATTTTGAGTTTTTGATATTTTTAGCAGAATGGAAAAAAAATTGAAAAAAAGGGGGAAGAAATTCAATTGTTTCATTTTTTATGAGAATTTGCGAAGAGTATGGTGCACGTATATCATAATATTGATAAAGCATAATGATTGAAAAGACTTTTCTTGGAACTTTTCACCTTGGGGGCAGTGCCTGTATTTTTTGCTTCCGAATGGAAGCATTGAAATCGTTCGATTTTTCGAATCGCTAATTTTGCTTGGAAACGATGCAGAATGATCTGAAATGTAAAAATACGAAGTTTGACCACCCCGTGTGTATGTGCGGGTGTCCACCTGGTGGTCAACGTTTTGAAAATTGGAGGAATAAAGGGCTAAAATGATTCCAAAAAATCTGAAATTTTTTCAGCTTATAGGTATTACTAAGGACTAACTGTGTGCTAAGTTTCAGCTCAATCGGTCCAGCCGTTTTTGAGAAATGACCATTCGTTTGTAAATCGTTTTTAGCCGATATCTGGAAAACTATCCAACCGATTTCGATTTTTTTTTCAAAATACTCGTCTTGATGCCTTCTATCTTAATCATTCGAAATATGTATACCCATTCATACAAAGTTTCCGAGATATTTTAGTTTTTCGGTTTTTTGTTCAAAACACTTGTTAACACTCTAACTTCCGAAAAAATCAATATATTAACTTGAAAGTTGGCATGAACTTCCCTCTTGGGACTAAAATGTTTCGTATTGAAAATGGGCAAAATCGGATGAATAGTTTAGGAGATATTCAACTTTGTATCTAAACCTATTTTCTTGAATATCTCAAAAACTATCCCACCAATTTCAATTTTTTTTTTCAAAATACTCGTCTTGGTGCCCCCCATCTCAATCAATCAAAATATGTATACCCGTCTATACAAAGTTTCCGAGATATGTCAGTTTTTTGGTTTTTTGCTCAAAACGCTTGTTGACACTCTAATTTCCGAAAAAATCAATATATTTACTTGAAACTTGGCATGAACTTCCCTCTTGGGACTAAAATGTTTCGATTTGAAAATGAGCGAAATCGGAAGAATAGTTTAGGAGATATTCAACTTTGTATCTAAACCTATTTTCTTGAATATCTCAAAAACTATCCCACCGATTTTCATTTTTTTTTTCAAAGTACTCGTCTTGGTGCCCCCCATCTCAATCAATCAAAATATGTATACCCGTCCATACAAAGTTTCCGAGATATTTCAGTTTTTCGGTTTTTTGCTCAAAACGCTTGTTAACACTCTAACTTTCGAAAAAATCCATATTATAACTTGAAATTTGGCATGAACTTCCCTCTTGGGACTAAGATGTTTCGTATTGAAGATGAGCAAAATTGGATGAATAGTTCAGCAGATGTTCAACTTTGTATTCAAATCGATTTTCTCAAATATCTCAAAAACTATCCGACCGATTTTTGCTTTCGAATGGAAGCATTGAAATCGTTTGATTTTTCGAATCGCTAATTTTGCTTGTAAACGATGTAGAATGGTCTGAAACGTAAAAATACGAAGTTTGACCACCATGTGTGTATGTGCGGGTGTCCACCTGGTGGTCAACTTTTAGAAAATTGAAGGACTAAAAGACTAAAATAATTGAAAAAAATCTGGAATTTTGTCAGATTAGAAGTATTTATGAGGACTAACTCTGTGCTAAAGTTCAGCTCAATCAGTCCAGCCGTTTTTGAGAAATCGCCATTTGTTTATAAATCGTTTTTTGCAAATATCTCAAAAACTATCCAACTGATTCCAATTTTTCTTTCTTCAAAATACTCGTCTCAAGGTCTCCTATCTCAATCAATGAAAATATGTATACCCGTTCACACAAAAGTTTCCGAGATATTTACATTTTTCGGGTTTTCGCTCGAAACGCTTGTTAACACTCTAAATTCCGAAAAAATCAATATATTAACTTGAAATTTGGCATGAAGTTCCCTCTTGGCACTGAAATGTTTTGTATTGAAGATGAGCTGAATCGGATGAATAGTTTTGGAGATATTTAACTTTATATCTAAATCTATTTTCTTGAATATCTTGAAAAATACGCAACGGATTTCAATTTCCCTTTCTTCAAAATACTCGACTCGATGTCTCCTATCTCAATAGATCAAAATATGTATAGCCGTCCATACAAAGTTTCCGAGATATTTCCATTTTTCGGTTTTTCGCTTAAACCGCTTGTTAACACTGTAACTTCCGAAAAAATCAATATATTAACTTGAAATTTGGCATTAATTTCCCTCTTGGCACTCAAATGTTTCGTATTGAAGATGAACTAAATCGGATGAATAGTTTAGGAGATATTTAATTTTGTATCTAAATCTATTTTCTTAAATATCTCAAAAACTACTCAGACGATTCAGCTCATCATCATTTATCTGATCAATTTTTTTTGCCAATCTAGGTTTTCCTCATACCTTTAGCAAACGCGATACAGTGCTTCGGAAAGAGTTTGGATGGGGGTAAGAAAGGGATATTGAAAAGGAAAACAAATTTTATCATGCTGAAATCATTCGGAAGCTGACTACCAATGGAATTGGTAGAAATGAAAGAAGAAAAAAAGAATTTTAACACATAAAATAACAGTCAGATGGCTTCTACGAAAAAGGCTGAACCCCTGCTTGTTTAATTATCTGTTAATAATAGATGACAGCCGAGCTGGCCAAATCAAATGTGTTGGGCCACGAACGGAGAATTAATTTTCGACAAATAACTAGAGTTGACATTAGTCTCTACCAATTGAATGGGTGCCGGTCAACCGCTGGTCTTCCGTCAAACCAAATAATAAAACTCGGAGGGGACTTTTTCCGTCCCTTTCCGGCCGCATTTTCCGTCACCCCCTTCTACTATATTTCTTCCACAAAACGAGGTTTTCATTATTTTTTGTATTTGAACGAATAATGGACCATCATTATATCGTCAGATCACAGTCAACGGAATCTCCCATTTCTGTTCTTCGTTTCTCTCCTCTTTTTCGTTTCACCTAGGTTAAACAAAACCACGGTGTTCTCGATAATTAATCGTGAATTGTTATTCATTTACTCATTCTATTCTTTTACTCATTTCTTTATTTATCAAAAAGGTACTCGAGAGACAAGGGACTTTTTACTTCTTTGATCGAGTTTGTACTCGGTCCAATAAAATATCGCATAAATGAAATAGAACTCGTGAAATCCTCGAATTGTATATTCCATAAATTTTCCAAGCCATAAACAATCAAATTTCTCTTTGGAAAATTGAAACAGGAAAGCCCTCTATCCTACCGGGGTGACCACTCGTCTCACCACAGTGAGCAAATTTTCAACATGTTTTTAAGGCCTCACGGCCTGCAGCACATGTGGCAGGGACCAATTGTTTTATGACCGTTTCCAGGCTTCCCAAGAAATGAGAAAAAAAGGGGTTGTTTTTCCCCAAGTGAGGACAGGACCAGGTAGACTTTTTTCACCTTCACCGAATTTCAAGCCCGGTAACAGAATAATTTCTCCGATTGGTTGTACCTAAGAAAACGATGAAAAATTGAGTGGTGGGAGTAGTTTTATGATACTGCAAGCTCCTCATCATCATTCAGCACTCTTCTTCGTATCGTCCAATTTTCCGGATAAATTTGAACGGTGAAGGTGTGACAGTGTTATCGCGAGTGCAAATTTCCATTCCGTTTGTGAAAATGTCTCAAGTGTATGTTGTGGAACCGAAGAATCCTGCGGATGTCGTCCGCCCTCCAAAAAAGAATAAAGGGCCGAATCTTTATCATTGATAAACGTGAATACCAAATTCACAAGATATACTCTAGTGGAAAAATGTAAGTATTTTATTTTCATGAATATAGTCAACTCTACTTTTCGAACATTCTCCTTCAGTGGATGAATTTGAAAAATTCATGAGAGGCACGTCTCAAATTTTCACCGGAAACCCAATTATTTCGTCATCAATTCCATGGAAAAATAGAACAATTATTGGTTTGTTATGTTTTTAATACAGGATTTTTGCATCAGTACTATTCAATAAGAGTAATGCATATCATCCCGTCCTTTTCTCATTTTGTATCTTTCGATTTTTCGATCATTGAACGAAATTTTCTGTGCCGGTAGGGTTGAAGGTAGGGTGCTTCGATCGAATTTATTTTAAAAATGGTTCTATTTTCGAAATAATATTTTTGTTTCACAATATTTCCCTCTTTCATCTGTTATCTTCCAAAATTCATTATTTACACAGAGCAAACAAATTCATAAAATTCATGGGCAAGGTTTCTTAATTATAGAAAGCCTGGTTTCTAACTCCCGATTTTCTAGTACCTAGAAACTTCCTTTTAAATTGAGATGTGAGGAGAATTTCCCAGATTGTGATAATCATTACCAAATGACGAGAGAAATTGGAAATTCCCTCCAAAGTTTTCTATTATTTTAATATTGAACGTGTGAATAAATTCATTCGTATGGCTTTCAATTTTTAGCAGAGTGAGATGTAAGGATCGTAAGAAGTGCAAAGGGAGGGGGACGCTAGACGTCGATGGCACTTTTCATCCAAGTTCGAAAAAGGAGCACCTACACATCTGTGAAGAAAATAAGTGAGCCATCGATGTCCACCAATTCAAAGACCGCCTCATCGATGAAATTTGCGTGAGCAATGATGGGTGCTGGAAGATTTTCACAAAAGTTCTGAAGACGTAAGTATAGATGAGGCAGGAGGGAGAATTGTATATTGTGACAGTGAATCAGGAAGGGGGAGGGGGGCATAACATCCCAAATTCCACTTGAAAGCCAATGTGATTGCAAATTCTGAGGCGTTGATGTTATTAGGGTAACTTGTAACAGGAGATAGTTTCCCAATCTAGAAAACAGAATCTGCTGTTTCATTCGTACATAATTCAATGGCAAAGCGGTAAACCAAGCTAAGTCGATTTTGACTTTTGGCCAGTTTGCAGTGAATATCTCGAAACCTAAGGCATATCGCCAATTCTCCGTTACGAACTTTTTTGTAGAGCAAACTTGGAGCTACAAAATAGGTTTTGACGAAAATTCTGGTATCTTCCTCAGATTCGGAGATATTCCTCGAAAATGCAGAGGAGAGCTAAGTCGATCGACTCAACTCGGTTGACCGCTTCGCCACTGAATTGCACTTGACATGTAAATAATTTCTATAATATTTCATCATCTGTAGGTGCCCCCCTGGAATGCCAGTAAACTACGATGTGTGCAAGAAGAAAATGAGATACGAGAAACGGAAAGTGAACCCAAAAATGCCCAATACCCTGGAGGAAATGGGAGAAATTCTGCAGTCGGAACGATGGAGAATGATGGAGTACACATATTCTAATTCCGGAAAATTGGAGACAAAAGTCATGAGACACCCCGATCCACAAAATTCTTCGACGGGTGTGTCTCTAGTTTTTTTTTGATAAAGGATTTATAGACGGTCTTAAAACGTGTTGAAGACAATACCCTTAGAGCTTTTTGCGACGCGACCTTTCGTCCAGTACCTCGCTCGTCTGGAGCTCATCAGTTGTTAGTCTTCCAAGTGGTTCATTATAATCACAGTGTCCCCCTCTTCTATGCCTTAATGGAAAGGAAAACCACTGAAGCCTATATAGCTATCTTCGAATATGTTTTCAATGAGTTGGCGCCACAGCTAAAAAATACGTTGTCGAAAGTCCACGTCCATTTTGAACGTGCAGAAGCGAGTACGTTTTCTCGATTGATTCCTCATGTGACGATCGTCACATGCCTTTTTCACTTTTCTCAAGCGTTATGGAAAAACGCCAAGAAACGCGGAGTGCTTACGAATTTGACGATCAAAAACAATTTAAGCGAAACAGACAAAGTCATTTTATCGGAAATACGAGAAGTAATCACGCTGATGAGTAAATTACCCCATTTGCCTCCTGAAATGATTACACGGAAGTTTGTGGATACAATTGTCAACGGAGTAAAGGACGCTGTACCTGAAGAGGTTAAAAAGCGACTAAAGAGGTTCATTCAATACTTCAAAAAGCAATGGCTGGCCGACCGTCCACCGCAGGTATGGTCTGTGTATCAGGAAATTCACCGCACCAACAATTTTGCGGAATCACAAAATAGAGATATGAATCTTACTTTTTCGAAAAATCCAACACCATGACAATTTGTTCGGTCGCTAACACAATATCAATTGATTGTGGCGAAAGCTTTTCAGTCTCGCAAAATTCCGCGGTACTACGACCCAAAAAAAGAGAAACAACTGCGAGAAACAAGCGCTATGCTGAAGAAAATTTCAGTGGTGGATTACTTGGAGACAATCATGCATATTCATAAGGGGATGGATGACATGTTCCAGCAATTTCTGGAGGATCACACCAGTGACAATAATGAAACAACTTCGGAGGGAAACGACAGCACAAGTTCGGGGGATGAAATCCGGGGAGATTCAAACGAGATCCATGTCAGTCCTGAGACCGGAGAAGCATCAATTGACTCCAGCCATCCAGCTGAAATTCAGGAGACCTCACTTCCGGATCCCTTCTTGACCCCTCTACCTCTTGTGATGGCTAATCCTACTCCTCTATTCACGGGTTTTATCGACAACATGCAAGGCAACAACATACCGAAACCCAAGAACAGTATTCTGAAGCCAATGGTCGAAAATCAGTCGAAACGAGGTTACGAGACATTGGTTATGTCATCGGGATTATCGAGCCACTGCGTAAATATCGAGAAAGCGTCACCAATTCCTAAAAAAAAATTTAAACCTAACATACTAAGGAGAATCACCAATGTCTAATGTGATATTAGTAGACGATGAAGGATCCCCTATTGTAAACTATACATATTTATTTATCTTTCATGTTATCGCAACATATCTCTATTGGGTGCGTTGAGAAGTTAATATTATTGATATTTTCCCGTTGAAATGAATTTTAAGACATGAATCATGATCCATTTGTGATTCAATATGTGATAGCCTCATGCCAATGACTTTTTTTATCAAATGATTTACTATATTGATGAGAAAAGGTTTGATAAATTATAAGAAAATGAATGTGTCGAATAAATTGATCGATTTATGTTGAATTAAGGATATTTATTCATAATAAAAACTTGTGAGCATAGTGTAATCATGTGCCAGAGCCACAGAAGATGGCCGCAGTGAATGACACATCTCTGTCAGCCGGTGTCACGGGTTTTCTATACGTTATTCGTTCGAAATGGTATTTTGTCACATACGGCGCTGCAAAGCAGCACTTTACACACGCTTCGCGTATGCAAATCGCTTGTTTACAGAATTTTTGCGATAAGAAATTTTACACAACTCCTTGGTAAGTAATGTTTTTGACGAGTGTGAGGTTTGACAGCCCGAGCCGAAGGCGAGTCACTCACCAACTCGTTACGTAAATGAAATTTTTTGTCTCAGTGTATAGTTTGGCAACCAGATTCTTGCAGCTGATGGTCAGGCTCTTATTATTCCGAGTTGAATCATATTAGAGGATTGATTATGAAGTGTCAGAGCTGAATTACGATTGACGAGTTCTATAAAAATATCAATTATCGAAACTCCTCATCATTGGCGCATAATAAATGAACGCATTCACGACGTATAGGAATGATCAGTAGGAAAAACTCCTTTCGAATTAGTCAAACAATTCTATAGAACTTTTCTGTAACTCTTCTATTAAATATTCAACTGAAAACATATTTAAGAAAGTAGGATTCAATATCCTCATATCGTTTTGTTTTATTGGTATATTTTCTTGAGAATTACCGCAACGCAAACTTCCCAATTTTTTTCACCTGATTTTCTCGATATAAAAGGGAGAAAAAGAGAATGAGAGAAATTTAGAGAGTTTGAGCCACGAAAACTGGTAGCGAATATTTTGGTAGGATAAATTACATAGGAAAATTGAGAAACTTTATAGCTGGAGAAATTGATTTGAAGATGGAGGCCATGATGAAATTCGGAAATCGACAGGAAAATTTGTGTTTTCCGAAAATCCTCATTCCGATAGAATACTTGGATCCCATATCCGTCAACAAAATTGTTCATAGTATTACATTGAATCTCGGACTATTTTGTAATACGCCAAATTAATTTGGTTATAACAATTCTTCAAAATTGAAATGAAAGCGGATATCACTAATTTATTAGTCTATAGTCTCTCTGATTATATAAAATTGCAAAACTGCACTCGATTGTTATACTACTGGAATAATTTTCGTACAACTGCAATTAATGCAAATAATTGTTCAATAGAATTATTAGCTTAATGAACCATTAGAAGGACCAATACATCTGTGTCTCATTTATGCATAAAACATAATACTGGAGAATTCAGAATTCTGAACGAAATGCTTCTACGCACATTTTCCTATCAACTTCAGCATGAGAACCGGTTTTGAAATACCTCCGAAAGATTTGTCGGAACACTATCGCCATCTATAAATCGTCAATTTTCAATTTACTCAATGGGTCAAAGGTTTGTTGCCGCCGATCTCCGAGGTGTGCGCTACTTCCTTCCTCATTCCAGGGTGCCGAAACGGGAAAGGTGCCCAGTTTAGATACACCCGTTTTTGGGGTAAAGAAGAGTTTTCAAGTTAGAATTGTATAGATAAATTCAAAATAATATTTAGTTTAAGATAATCAATTAGGGAGATATCTCAAGCACATTGAATCATACGATATCATAGGGGCAAAATGGATATTTTCTGACCTCATTCGATTTCTTAGGGGTAAAATGGTTATTTACTGACCACATACGATTTCGTTGGGGCAAAATGGGTATTCTGTGAACTTTTACAATTTCATTGGGGCAAAATGGGTATTCTGTGAACTTTCACGATTTCATTGGGGCAAAATTGGGATTCTGTGAACTTTTACGATTTCATTGGGGTAAAATGGGTATTTCGTGAACTCATACAATTTCATGGGGGCAAAATGTTTTTTTTGTGAACTCATACGATTTCTTAGGGGCCAAATGGGTATTTTCTGACCTCATACGATTTGTTAGGGGTAAAATGGGTCTTTTCTGTACTCCTACGATTTCACGGGGGTAAAATGGATATTTACTGAGCACATACGATTTCATTGGGGCAAAATGGGTTTTTATTGTATTCATACGATTTCATTGGGGCAAAATGGGTATTTTCTGACCATATACGATTTCATTGGGGTAAAATGGGTATTTACTGACCTCATACGATTTCATGGGGGCAAAATGGGTATTTTCTGACCTCATACGATTGCATGGGGGCAAAATGGGTATTCTGTGAACTTTTACAATTTCATTGGGGCAAAATGGGTATTTTCTGACCATATACGATTTCATTGGGGTAAAATGGGTATTTACTGACCTCATACGATTTCATGGGGGCAAAATGGGTATTTTCTGACCTCATACGATTGCATGGGGGCAAAATGGGTATTCTGTGAACTTTTACAATTTCATTGGGGCAAAATGGGTATTTTCTGACCATATACGATTTCATTGGGGTAAAATGGGTATTTACTGACCTCATACGATTTCATGGGGGCAAAATGGGTATTTTCTGACCTCATACGATTGCATGGGGGCAAAATGGGTATTCTGTGAACTTTTACGATTTCATTGGGGCAAAATGGGTATTCTGTGAACGGTTACGATTTCATTGGGGTAAAATGGATTGCGTATAGAATTTATATAGGATTTTCGCATATGATATTCGGATATTTTGATACGGATATTTTGAATACAATTATTTCTATACGATTTCTATAGGTTTGATTCTATACGACACACTGCCTCATGTATATAAACATTTCATACGGAGATGCACCATTTCTCTACGTTTTTCGTACGAAAACAAAAAATTACGTCAAAATTTATGTATAGAAATAAATCGTATAGAAAATATCCCTATACAAATATCGGATCATCATGTACGTAAATTCTATAGAGTTTTATACGCAATCCGTAAAGAAAATGTTTATAAGATTAATAAGTTATTTTTTCAAAAATCTTCCGAAATGTTTAGAAGTTCTCCGTAAAAAGTTTTGAAGAAATTGTATTCGAAAGATAGGTTGAGATGTCTGAAAATCATCTGAAAAGTTGAAATTTGCAATTCCCTCAGAAAATGTTATATAAGCTTTTGCCTGTAATTTGTGAAGCATTTACAAAATATGTGCAAATGGTTCCAATAAAGGTACTTCTAAGTTATGCTGAAATAGCTCAGAATAAATTGAAACGTAAATATTTGCTATTCCCTCCGGTATTTTTTATACGAGGTATTAGTTCCTATTTGTAGGAAATAGAAAGAAATGATTCTACGGAAAAGCGTGGAAATATGGAGGAACATCTCCGTAGAACCGCCAAAATAACGACACCATTCCCTGGCGGTCCTGTAATGCCGTACGTTTTTCTATTAAAATTATTCATATAGGGGAGGGTGGGGTAAAATGGACACCAACTTTAAATAATGTCACGAATTGAATATCGATGCTGTCACAATTTCATTTTGGAGGTTAGAACTCCAATAACGGGGACATCAGACAACATCTCAATAGTTTTAGTATAAGCAAAAAAAGGGGTAAAATGGACACCTTATTTTTTTCCAAACAAAAATTTTCACTAAATTACTCAATTCATTTAATTGTTTGCAAATTAACGCTGATGACGTTTTGCTCCGAAATTTACGCTATTATTATGCTGTCTTCGACCAAGTCTTCGCTGCGCATGCGCGGACGGACGATTGGTAACAGGTTTGGGATATTCAAATTCAAAAACATATTACATATTTCATATGTTTATTTAACGAGAGTTGGTAATTCGGATTTACCTCCCCCCTTGTTTACGTAGTTTTTTCTATTGTGCGTGGAACAAAGGCCGTGTGAGAACATCCCCTGATTATTCAGAGGGAAATTAAAGTGAAATTAAGTCATTATTAGATTGAGAGTGAATGAATTAATAATTAAAATCGAAGAAATGGTCAGAAATCCAAAAAGGAAAACTACGCGGCAGTCATGGGACAATATTTCGATGGCAAAAGCAATAGAAGATGTTTTAAACAACGCACCTTTGCTAACCACAGCAAAGAATCACAATGTACCGAGGAATACCCTACGACGTCGGGTGGAATTGTACAAGGCATTCCCTGATATGGAAATGGCTCTCATGAAAGGTAAGTTTTTTTTTTTAATTTTTCCTGATATGGAAATGGCTCTCATGAAAGGTAAGTGTTTTTTCTAAATTTTTAAGTCAATCCTGAAGTACATCTAATCACGTAACACCTATTAATCTGAAAATGGCGATTCAACATGACGATCTTGGTTGATGGTATAATGGAAGAAACGTCTTGATACTGTGTAGAAATGAAAAAAATCACAGAATCTTTCATCAATTCTCTTGCTTGCGAATGGAAGCATTTCATTCGTGTGATATCCGCATTCTACAATCTCGCTTGGAAATGACATTGCCCGATTCATTTTTTCGTAAATTCGATGATTAAACGGGAAGAAATAATACTGGAAGATCCAACTCATTCTGTCAACTCATTTTTAGAGCTGAAAAATTTCCGCCTCATCTATCAATTACTTTTTTTTGGAATTGCTATCCATTTTGAATCATTTGTCGGCAATATTTTGAGAGATAATCAATTTCGATTATTCATGATCCCAAATTTTCTGGTTCGCATTAGATTTTTCAGCGTTTTCAAAACAATTCTTTCCTTGTAAAATAAGGAATTCGGCTCTGGTTTGAATCGTGTGTATTCAAAAAATGCTGGGATAATTATTTCTAGGACGTGAATGAAGAATTTTTCTGCTTTTTCGAATTCTTCTCCGCACTGTTAGAAATTTCCTGAAAATTAAGTGATAACTTCACTTGAATTTCCAGTGTTGTAAATTTTGAATTTCCAAGTTGAATTTTCTTCTCGTTAATTATTCAGCTCGAAAATCCAGAAAATTTGAGAATTTTTATGTTAAATCATTGAAATTTCAGTGATTCCTTGAAATTTCAGTTGACGTCTTGAATTTCTGAACTCATTGCCAAAATTAGACATGATTTTTTTTGAATTTTCGGTGATTTGAAAATTCAAGTAATTATTTCCGGAATTTTCTGTATTTTCGTTGATTCTTATGATGAAATGGGCCTGAAAATTAGAACTTTCTAGAATATTCCAGAATTTTATTGAATTTTCGTGGGGGGAAAATGACTTGAATTTCCGTATAAAGCACGTGAAATTCCAGAATTCAACTGAATTTTCAGTGACAGAATAACTTGGAATTTCGTATGAAACAGTGAATGAAAAAAATTGCAGGAATATTTTCCAGGAATTTCAGGTGTAATTTTTGGACAGTCCGGTTATTGACCAAATCTATTCTGATTGGACAGGTATGGGGAGTCGTCAGACAATTTTCAGTCCTGTGCAAGAAGAGGAATTAGCGATTTACTTGAAAGAGAAGGAGAGAATCTTATCTGGCTTGACAACATCAGAATTACGTCAATTGGCATATCAAATTGCTGAAGTCAATGGAGTAACCCATCCTTGGAAGAATGGCAAAGCTGGAGAGGATTGGATGAGAGGATTTTTGAAAAGGTGTGGAACACTATCTCTGCGCACACCTCAAGCAACATCTGTCGCACGAGCTATGTGTTTCAATGAAATTCTTGTTGGAAATTTTTTTACATTACTTCACAAAGCTCTCGAATCAAAAGAAGATACAATAAATGCACAAGTGCGGTTCCCCCCCGAACGGATCTTTAATGTGGACGAGACGGGATTCAGTATCAACCCTAAACAGCTGGGAAAAATCATTGCAGAGAAGGGCAAGAAGCAAGTGGGCAAAAGAGTTCCTAGTGATCGCGGAAAACTGGCATCGGTTGAACTGTGCATATCAGCCGATGGAAATTTTTTGCCACCTGTTTTCGTCTTTCCTCGTAAAATAATGAAGGCTTCATTATTGAATGGAGGCGTGGAGGGCTCCTGAGGAATGGCCAATCCAAGTGGTTGGTTTACAGCTGAACTATTTCTGAGATGGTTCCGGTGGTTCGTGGGAACTGTAAGACCAACACGTGAAAACCCAGTCCTTTTGCTCCTGGATGGTCATGCCAGTCACACGCAGAACGTGGAAACACTAGAATACGCTCGTAAAAAGCATGTCACCATCCTATGCTTTCCACCTCATTGCACCCATCATGTTCAACCTCTGGATGTTGCTGTAATGAAGCCCCTCTCAACGTACTATGCTGAAGAAATAAACACTTGGATGAGGCAGAATCCAGGGCGGATTTTAACGGAATATTCAATCTGCTCACTGATTGGAGCAGCTCTTCCACGTGCAGCAACTCCAACCACCATCGCCAGTGCCTTTAGAAAGACTGGGATACATCCATATAATCCAGAGATTTTTTCAGCCACTGATTTTGCCCCAGCACAGTGAACAAATCGCCCTGAACCGGAAGCACCCACTGATCTCCAAATATGCGAGGAATCGGAAAGCCCTTCTAGTGATTCAAGTGATGAGAGCCAGGAAGGATCATCTACACGGAGTCCTACTCCCTCCCTCCTCAATGGAAATATTCTCCCAAGTCTTTCGCAAACGGAGGATCATCGAGACACCACTCAGAACCACCATTCCCCAATCCCAAGGCCCTCTCGTACTCCAACGACCCCAAAACCAAAGAGGACCACCAGACGAAATAGAGAGATGAATTATGTGGTTGATGATTCTTCAGAGACAAGTGGAGATGAATTGCAAGAAATCCTCCCTGAATCGAAAGTGGGACTCACATCGATTCCTTGGAAGATCTCACGGAATCACCCATTTGAAATTCCACCAACGTCTCTCGAGCCTCTCCCGACTACTGAAGACGAACCAACTCGCAAGAGACGTGCTAAAGGACGAACCGCTCGGTTGACCAGTCGCAAATATATTGAAGATTTGAGAGCTAAGAAAGAAGAAGTCCGAAAGAAAGAGGAGAGTAAGAGGAACAAACCAAAGAAGAATTGCGCGAGCAAGACAAAACCTTCCAACGCAAAGCCTACTAGAATCCCTCGGAAGAAGCAGAAGAAGACAATTCCCGAAGCAGATGATGGTGACAGTGACGCAGCTTGCATCTACTATGATGCCTTGTACTCGGAGTCGAATGGAAGATAGATTGAATGCGAATCTTGTCATAATTGGGCTCATTTTTCTTGTGCTAATATCTCATCTGATGCGGAACAACCTGATTTTATTTGTGATAAATGCCCATAAATACGCTCAACTACAAATCGTCTCTCATGTCCATCCAAATCGAGTTTTAATCTTAGTAAATCGATCCCCAATGAAAGATAGTTATTATTATTTTCATTATTATTATTGTTTCTATCATTATCATTTTGTTATTCCCCTGATTCTCTAGAAAATTAATTAATTTCATTAATATACCCATTGTACCCCATCCCCTCAGAATATTAATGTTATTCATTTTGCTCCAGTCATCCATATTATTCCCCTCTCCCTTATTTTCCCGAAACACTTTTCAAAAATTTGAAATAAATTTTTCTTATTGGAAATATTTCCAGCATTACTGTTAGTTTACTCATATTACATTTATCAGCTATTCATTTATCTTAAAAAAATAGATTTTAACTATTTAAATTTCAGAAGAAAAACTATTTGTCCCTGACATTGTTTGGGTGATCATTTTTCCCAACTCATCCACTGATTCATTCAAGTGCCCATCTTATTCTGAAACATTCTGAGAAAATTCAAATCACTGAAAAAAAATTTTTTTTTTGAAATTTTTTGGGTGTCCATTTTACCCCACCCATATTCGAATTTATCAGGTGTCCATTTTACCCCAGGTGTCCATTTTACCCCAGGTGTCCATTTTACCCCAGGTTCCCCTAATAATAACAGAATATAATAATTTCGATAATAATTGTCGTCCAAATCGTGATGATATGCATGTGATATCTAATTTATGTATGTAGTGATGAGTTGTATTAAATTTTATAAACTTTTATTAAGTTCACAGAATACCCATCTTGTCGTTATGGAATCGTAGAAGTACACGAAACACCGATTCTACCCCTATGAAATCGTATGACTTCACGAAAAACCCATTTTACCCCTACGAAATCGAATGAGGTCAGCAAATACCCATTTTGTTCCAATGAAATGATATGAGTTCACGAAGAACCCATTTTGTCCCAATGAAATCGTAAAAGTTCAAAAAATACCTATTTTGCCGCAATGAAATCGTAAAAGTTCACAGAATACCCATTTAGTCCGTAAGAAATCGTATGAGTACAAGAAAAACCCATTTTGCCCCAATGAAATCGTATGTGGTCAGTAAATACCCATTTTACCCCCATGAAATCGTAGGATTACACGAAAAATCCATTTTGCCCCCCTGAAATTGTAGGAATACAGAAAAGACCCATTTTACCCCCATGGAATCGTATGAGGTCAGTAAATACCCATTTAGCCCCCAAGAAACCGTATGAGTTCACGAAAAACCCATTTTGCCCGAATTAAATCGTATGAGGTCAGTAAATACCCATTTGGCCCCTAAGAAACCGTATGAGTTCACGAAAAACCCATTTTGCCCGAATTAAATCGTATGAGGTCAGTAAATACCCATTTCACCCCAATGAAATCGTATGAGGTCAGAAAATACCCATTTTGCCCCAATGAAATCGTATGTGCTCAGTAAATACCCATTTTACCCCCATGAAATCGTAGGAGTACAGAAAAGACCCATTTTACCCCTAACAAATCGTATGAGATCAGAAAATACCCATTTAGCCCCTAAGAAATCGTATGAGTTCACAAAAAAACCTTTTTGCCCCCATGAAATCGTATGAGTTCACGAAATACCCATTTTACCCCAATGAAATCGTAAAAGTTCACAGAATCCCAATTTTGCCCCAATTAAATCGTGAAAGTTCACAGAATACCCATTTTGCCCCAATGAAATTGGAAAAGTTCACAGAATACCCATTTTGCCCCAACGAAATCGTATGTGGTCAGTAAATAACCATTTTACCCCCATGAAATCGTAGGAGTACACGAAAAACCCATTTTGCCCCCATGAAATCGTAGGAGTTCAGAAAAGACCCATTTTACCCCTAAGAAATCGACTGAGGTCAGAAAATATCCATTTTGCCCCTATGATATCGTATGATTCAATGTGTTTGAGATATCTCCCTAATTGGTTATCTTAAACTAAATATTATTTTGAATATATCTATACAATTCTAACTTAAAAACTCTTCTTTACCCCAAAAACCATACTCCGTGGCGTCACTCCCGGATGGCGTCCCTTTCGCATTCTCATTTGACAATTTTTCCGTTTGACAATTTTTCCTTACGTCCGCAAAATATGAGTGAATATTCCAATTGAATATTTTTGGATGCTAGTAGGATGATGCCAGAAACGCGTAGAGACTGCTAACTTACTTAAAAACATGCACAACGGAGAAAAATCACGATTTTGGGTATTGGGACACTATTAAAGCAGTCTAGTATCCGACCCGTGTTTTTTGTTCATCTAATCTTAATTAAATTTTTTTGTTGTATCTCGCCTCTCAACGATTATTTAAATGCGAAAGTTAAACGAACATGACAATCATCGGTAATTAATTAATTGATTAATCATTTGTGGACATCCGCATGAAAACGGACCACTTTGTCGATATGGAGTTATGTATACTCTGATAATATTGATAGCATTTCGCACATTTTGAGCCCAAAATGATCCCCATAGGGTCAAAAATAACATCGCTAAAGAAGATGAAAAAAACAATTTACCATTGGTGTAAATGGGAGTCAGTGAGATAAAAATGTGAATATCTCAGAAACTAGAATCGACAAACCGGGCCCTTTCATGCGGACGTTATGAAATAAATCGCAAATATTCATTTTTGTATTTTTGAAGGATCACAAAGAATATCAAATTTATTCCATGTTCTGTTTTGTGATGATTTATCTAATAAATATTTACATTTTTTCTGTCCTGTTAATTATTTAGCAATATGAACGCAATCTCGTACACGATGTCGGATACTGGGTTGTCTGACTTATTCACGTCAATATTTACAGTTGCATTACTCATACGTATTTTTGAATATTTCTTGTTTTTGAAATGTTCAGAATCACTTTTTGTCCATGACATATAATATTCTCGACTTGGATAACGAAATACACAAATTTTATCGTGGGATTCTGCTTAGACTGTCGGATACTGCTACCTCCACGGTATTCATGATTTTTTTTTCTAATTTTCCTCACGCAATTTAATTCACAAATTTGATTATTAAAAATGATTAAATATATAGTGTGGTCTGTACCAAATTGTAAAAGATAGTTGGATATCCTTAATGCGTCATGTATTTCCAATCTTATTTCTGGATTAAAACATAAAGTAGAATGAAACATGTTGAACTTTGTACTCACTGTTATGGCAACCAACAGATGACACAAATGAGGAAGAACATACTTCAACAATCTGTACCATTTAAAAGAATTAATCTTCACATCGTCATGTATCTCCGTTATCGCGTGTTCAGTCAATGCTTCGCACTTTCCTCTTCTCGAATTTAATCTTGAAATCCCTGAAGAAATGACGGCGAAGCCTCCGAGTGTGTACTTACCGAGGCTGGATAATCTGCTAGACTCTGGGGATTTTTTAACAGCATACCTCCTCGTGTTGACATTAAATTCACGTTTTATCGTGCTGACGAGTTGTCCCTTTGATTTCAGCAGGTGCTTCCATGGTATGTCTCTGGGAATAAAGAATAATCGAATATTCCATTATTGAAATGTCTTGTTTTGTTTTTAATAACCTTCAAATGAGGTTGCTCTCAAGTGTTGGGGTTTTTTGGAATAAAAATTATTTGAGGGCTATTAATTGGACTGGATGACTTACCTCTTCGTGTCTCCATTCTTTAACAGATGCCTAGAACCGATGACAATTCGTAATAGTGACATTTTTATGGATTTATGTGGGTGATGTGTGTCGGTGCCTCCTCATTGGGATAGATATGCTCTACAGTCTCACTCTAACCTAAGAAAACTGTTCTAATTTTTTCAAGGCACTGTGCATCATCATTCAATGGTGCAGGTAGGCACGGCAGTGATAAGTTCTTTAATCCTGGTGAAAATGATTTTGCGATGAAAAATAATCCTTGGATATGTATGATAATAATTTTTAACAAAATAAAAATTTTGATTGAGGTAATCCCTGGAAACCTAAAACTATCCCTTGCTCTTTCGTTTTTTCCTCACTAATTTACTATTGTATTTACTATTCATGATTGTCCTTGCTTCTGCATGGGAGCATAACAATAGTTGACGTATCAAAAAATTCAATAGAAAAACTTGGCGAATTCGTTAGAAAATTCGATTGGGATTCTATTAAAATTCTAGGGAATTCTCGTTCAAATTCCATTTGTTTTTTGCGCTCATTCTATGAGATATTTAATAGGAAAAATAGATTTCGATTTTTCTACATGAATATTCTTCTGCAATTTTTCTATAAAAATTCTTGGGCATGAATTTTCCAAGTTTTTGCACTCAGATCCTGTAATGCAGAATCCGAGTGAACAACAAAATATAGCAGAAAAAACTTCGAAAAAAACTCAAGCGAAAAATTCGAACAAGAAAATCGTAATCTATTGACTTTTTCCTATAAAATATTTAATAGAATCTGCGTAAAAAACAAATAGAATTTTAACGAAAATTCCCTAGAATTTTAATAGAATTTCCATAGAATTTCTAGAGAATTCCAATAGAATTTTCTACCGAATTGACTAAGGTTTTATATTGAATTTTTTCATATGTTTCATATTAGAAAATCTTCACGATTTCTAATTTCGCTTCGAAATGATGTAGAAATGCCTGAAAAATAAAAATACGAAGTGTGGCCAGGGATGGCCATCAATATGATATTTCTTCAATATTAAAAGGATTTGTGATGTACATTGATAAATGTGTAAATATACTCATCAGAATTTAACAGGATTATAATATTATTAGTTTAACTTTCCAATTGCTGATGAACTAATATTTGATAATATTGAACTGTAAATTTTCCATTAAGTGACTATTTATAATTTCTTAAAAGGGATTATCGATTAACCAAATAATCAGCAATCTTCCTACCTAAATTATGATGATTACTTGAATAATCAAAAATTTTTCATTTATTTTAAGATTCTACCACAAAAAGTAGACTTTTTGATGTTGATTTTTCAAACGTTTCCTAACGGTGATGCCATAATACAGACGTTCTCGATTGTCGATAACGTATTAATTTTCGATTGTTTAGGTGGTTATGCAATTATTATATCAGCATCGTTGAGAGAGTGGTGAGGGGAAGGGGAAGTTGAGGAATTCTAACAATGCGTGTTGTCAATACAACGAATATGCTGACATGGGGGGAGGCAATTGAAATTGCCGAAAAATTTGCTTACGTTAGTTGCATGACTCCATCATCGAAATAAACAATTTTTATATTCAGCAATTGGACGAGCAGAGTTTAACCGGAGACATACACAAAAGGCATGACTGGAAATCGTCCAATTTTTACATTTTCTGATTTTCTTTGGAAATGATGTAAAAAGATCTGAAACGTAAGAATTTGATTCAATTCAAACGAAGATTGAATTGAAGGGCCACAATAATTACAAGAAATTCTCATTTTTCTCAGATTAATAGGTATTAACCTCTCAACGACCGCGCCCTTTTGACAATAATCTTGTCGTGAGCTAAATAATAACGGAATTAACTTAGTTCTAATAGTCCGAAAAAGATATAAAGTGAGTAATTAAAGTCTTCACAACAGAGTTTGCACAAATTTGTAAAGTTTTATATTTTTCGAAATATTCAACTTTGAAAAGGACATGTATTCACACGTGGATGGTATAAACAACGGGCTTGAGGGGTTAATGAAGATCAATTATGTCCAATTAAATAATTGGACATGTAGTAATTATTCCCGATTTCAGCTTGATCGACCCAACTGTTTTTGAGAAGTCCCCTCTTATTTTTAAATAGCATTTCTCAAATATTTTATAAACGATCCAATCGCTTTTCAATTTTTTTCTTTCAAAATATTCGACACGGTGTCTTCAATCTCAATCAATTGACATATATATACCTGTTCGTACCTGCCCCCCCGAATTTTTCGAAAATGTTCGCCATCTCCCGTAGTTTCGGAGATATTCTTGAAAAAAAAAAATCAACTCAATTTTTTTGTTTGTGAATTCTTAATTCACAACCGTCCCCCTCCCTCTCTTTACAAATCCCCACTCCGCACATCTGCGATTCCCGATATTTGGGCAACTCTCCCTATGTATGATGCACTTACGCCCTTTAGATACCTCAGCCGCAATTTTTTACTTTAATCGGAAAATTTTCTAAAATTAAGAGTAATTCAGCATTGGTTTTAGAAAATCTTAGTTCTTAAAAACAATCCCCAAATTGGTTAATTTTTATGATCCCACCACGGATAAAGCTTAAGAACAGGAGTTTCTAAAATCTAGAAACTAGTTTCTAAAGCTAATCCACTTTTTTTCTCTGTGTGAACCAATAAAGCGATTCAACTTTTTTTCAATCGATGCGTCTTCATGTAACTTAGAACTGATTAAATCATATAAATGATCGCCTCAGCGGTTTGTTAGTTATTTGCATAAAACTTGTAAAAAAACGCCAAAAAGCGACAATTTTATTGAAATTCGATGATCACCTGAGATAACGATGGGCTATGATTTAATTCTGTATAATCTATGCATCTTTACATAATTCGATTCTAATTGAATGTTGAGCGGAATCCTCTCAGCGCGTGTTCAGTTATTTGGATGATATTGGAAAATTTGTTTTTTTTTCTCATCAGCAGAAAAAAGACGATCGGTCGGGAAGTTATTGGCTCACTTCCAATTCCACTAACCCCTACCGGTCAGACCCCAACCCGGGAGCGAGCAAAACGGGCGACCGGCACGGATTTTTTAATTCATATTGTCCTTCCTAATACCGTTACGGTTTTATAGCTTCTCCATTTTTGTCTGTCGTTTATCGTTTTCTCCCACTTTTCTCTTCATATTTATCTGCGTTACCATGGGCGGTCTTACTTTTATCCGCTGCACCCCATGCGGGCTAGTACTGCATGGGAAACCATGGAATCCCCAGTCGTACAGCCGGCCGATATTGCAGGGTTCTACTATGTCCATTCGTCACACTAACTAGATGGGCACAGTAGTTCTCTACATTCACGCCTGGTTGCCGTAACTTCACACCAGGGGGCCTATTCTCGAAATATTTCCGTGCACGGAAGTGGCTTCGTAAACGAATTGCGTATAGGAATCATATAGGCGTTCCGTCAACGGAGTCGATTCCGCGCACGGAAATATTTCGAGAATAGGCCCCCAGGAGGTAGGGCTAAGCGGACACCTATCGAAATCCAAGTACTAACCAGACTAAACGCTGCTCAACTAAAATTAGACAGATAAACAGAAATCGTGTGAAATCCCAATTATTCATCCATAAAAGGCCGTCGAATTCCAGTAACATATCCTCGATAGTGATGCCGGGAGACACTTTACGTGACAAAACTTTGGAGAGATGATTTCGGTCTCAATGAGCACGGAGATCATTGCTCTCGTCTCAGTCTCGAAATACGCAGTATCGACTCCTCTCGTGAGGACTCCGAGTCAATTTAACTCATCTCAGTCTGAAGTTCGTGTTTTTGAATGTAAAATCTCGGTTTGTCTCGTCTCGATTTTCTACACATAAAAAACGCGAAAAACTGGAAACTTGGAGTCATCACGAGAGGAGTCGATTTTGGATATTTCGAGACTGAGACGAGAGCAAAGATTTCCATGTTCATTGAGATCGAGACCATCTCTCCAAAGTTTTGTTTCGTGATGTCTCGTGAAATGTCCCGCGGCATCACTAATTCTCGAAAGCTGCAATAGAGTTCCATCCATTTCCCTAGTTCAAATTTTCCCGCTGCTTCCAAACGATAGTGGCGCCATTGATGGGATTATTTGAAATGAGTTTTCAAATCTTCATAAAATACCGACACCTCTCACACTTATATGGCTCATTAGATTCCCAAAAACTGTACAAAAATAAATAATTAAATGAGTAACTAATTTATTGTACCCAAAAATTTGTCGAATCATTCCAATTATTTATTTTGATTCCAATCGAACGGACGTAGTGGACACCGAATGAACCAAACCGAGGGGTCGTCACTGTGAGGGGATTGGGGGTTGTATTATTGATCAATAACAGACGATGGGCGAGCCGTGCCGGCGCGGTGGCAGCTGTGTTGTTTCCCCCCAACGTTTTTACACCTCAACTGTATGCGTGAGAATAAAAAAACCGTAAACTGCTCCCTCCTCCCACCCCACCCGCCACATCACAAGTGTGTGTTCCCCTTAACAGTTGAAATTATCCGGCTTCGATAGAACAGTCATCCACCCCCCCACGAGAGTCAAGACAAAAGTACCTCTGAAGAATTATTAACAGAGAAGAAATTGAAGGATTGACCAATTTCATTGAGAATTAATCTCTTCTCGTTCATGTCAAGTGATATTGTGTAATAGCGAGTGTGGGTGCAAGAATATTTGCGGATGAGGGGGAAAGAGAGGGGAAAACATTTTTGTGAGGTTTATGTGAGGGGGTCTCTGACATCATCGGAAAAATGTGAGATTTTCTAGGGTATTTGTGGTTTGTGATGGGTCGAGTATTCTTTTTCTGACATTTTTATTTTATTTTAGAAACAGCACGAAGCTGTACCTGTACCACTTTCCAATGCAGACCTTGAGGAAGAAAAATAGTCCATGCAAGTGTGAGTATTTAAGATTGAGGATTTGTTTTTTTGGGTGATATTTTTTCTTCATTTTGGGGATAATGTTGATAGAATGGATGATGTTGGAAATAGGGTCATTGGGTTCTATTTAGAAGGAAAGGTGTTCCCAAATTGAAGAGAATGCAATTTTTTTAAAGCTGATTGATATTGCATAAGCCAGCGAATATTTAAGGTGATTTAATGATAATTGTTGGTGTTAAATGGTGTTCTTGGAGGAATTATTAGTATTGGGAATGGAGGAAATAACACATGACGTATTTTCATTGATATGTAGAGTAAGGGTTGTCCAGCATGGTTCAGGGTACTACAACCCCTTTGAAGATGTCACTAGTGGGTAGTTCTTAAGAGGATTATTATCATGAAACGGTAATAATCTTTTTGTTTTCGATGGATGATCATTTTTTTTCTCATAATCGCATTTGATAATTTTTTGTCTTTCCTTCACATGGAATTTTAAGCCTTAGTGGGACATAATCCATCTAGTAGTTTTCAGAATCGAATAATTTTCAATTTCAAATATTGATTGTCGAACGATTACTCGGAAATTTTTTGGTTTTGCTTTATTCATCAGATTGATATTGATACTAACAACTAGACAACCGAATGAATGAGTGATAACAATATTTATGAGTTCTGATGATTAAAGAAAAAAAACAAAATACAAAAATTCCAAGAACCTATTCATCATTTACATGATGAACGCGAGGAGAAAAGTTGGATAAAAGTTACCTAGAAAATCGTGGAAAATTTTTCTGTACGAAAGGTAATCGTGGAGCGAAATGTCATTCGACGAAAAAATATCTGTTTGTGGAGGATATTTTAGGATTCGTTCGGCAAAAAACACATATCTATGAATGCGAAAATTATCCTCCGGTACAGTAAAACTTCCCGCACAGGTAGAGTATTTTTTTTCTTGCACCCATTTGAAGGTGATGGGAACGAATGGGACATTTTACCGAACGAATTCATTTACATTAACTGGGATTTTTCATGGAGTGCAGGGTAAATGTTACAGTTTCGGAACAAATTGCCCTCACGTTCAGTAAATTTTCCCGGGCCAACAGAGAAAAATTTCCATATTCGTCTTGCACTTTTTCCTGGATATACACTGAGAAAAATCCGTCGTCGAGTTCAAAAAGTGCGCTCGACTTTGAAAAAAAATCGAAAGCGGCGACTTTGTTTCAAAATCGCACTGTTGAATCAAGGGTGTCACCAATTGATTGCTTTCGGCGTTTGGAGTCGTATTTTATACCGTCGAAAAAGTGCGTCCTTAATTCAACGTCACTGGAATTTGGTTCAACATTGGTGGAAGTTATCCAAAAGCAGGAACTTTTGGTTTAAGGTTCCTCATGTCTTTGATTTCTATATCCATCAAAATTGAAGGCTTAGGCAGTTGATTCAATTCCTTACGTCATTAAATTGCAAGAGTCAAAGACTCGTAGGCCTTTGGATCGAAGATTCTCTCGACTTTGATTCAAGAACTTGTTTTTTAGAAATTGTTTTAAATCAAAGTCGCGCGACTTTGAATGCATGCATGGTCACAATGCCTTGAATTAAGCACTGCGCGAATTCAAGAACACTTGAATCAAGCAACCGCGATTTTTCTCAGTGTAGGGAGAGAAAGTACTGAAAATCAGGTTCGCTCCACGATTAGTTGACTTATTCGGTAATTTTACGGTATTCCATAGTGATTCATCGATAATTGTATACATGAAATAACATTCATTTTCATTCGGCAACAAAATATTTTTTTTTCGAAACTACAAGTTTGACGGTAGTGTTATGAAGGAATCATAGCGGCCCCTCATGCATGTTCAAGTGCCGACAGTTGGTGTTCTCCACTCGACCATGCACAAGTGGTTATTCCTACGACTGGAATAAAAGTGGAATTGATATGCAATGCATCGGCCATTAAGTCTATAATTAAATGACTCTGACAGGCGAGATGCTTTTTCTAAAAAATAGTGCAAATATTTATTCATGATATTTTGACAGAATAAATTATTTTAATAGTTTCTCATTGATCGCAATAATACATCTGCAGAAATGACGCATTTAAATAAAATAAAACCCTGTTTAGAAAATTTTGTCATCTTTTTTGTACCAATTTTTTGTTGCAAATTAATTGGGTTATTTAAAATGAAGGATTATTACATGTTAATAAATTATTTCTAGCTAATAAAGTCACTGTTCAGTTCAAAGGGAAATTATTATTATGAAAGATATTATTTCGACCGATATATTCATATTCTGCATATTCATGTTCTTTATGTCATTTGTACCTTGAAAACATCGGAGGTTTGACAGAGTAAAAGAGCCCGGGGATAATACAAAATAAAAATGATTATTTATTTATTGAACACTTTATTTGTCGTGCTATTATATAGGCTCAAAGAAATCAGAAACGAAATCGACATCTTTTTTTAAAGTGTACACGGAGCGAAAAATTAAATAAAAATTACCAGAGAAAAAAGTAAAAGTTAGGTTTCGAAACGTAATGCGCAAGCGAAGTAAAATTCAATGAAAAGTGTGAGTCGGAACTGAAATTGTTCGAATCGCCACGTAAATTCTATGATTTGTTCGTAAAAGTTCCCATCTGATGACTCACCGCTGTGGGGACAAGTCGTTCCGTAATTTTTCTCCAACGATTGAAAAATTTTACGGAATGGAACATAGAAATAACTCATCAGCTTCATACAAATTGTTGAACGTTCAAGAATTTTTCATTTTGGAGGCATAATAAGTCGGGAAGTTTCTGTAAGATTTCACTTCTTCGGGAAAAATTACGTGACAATTTCGTACTTTGTTCGGTGATGAACCTGAAAATTCACTGGACGTTTCAGATTTCTTCTCTTCCATTCCTATCAAAATTGCCGGAAAACAATTCCCCATTGCGGATTACGTGAATTGTTCCGTAATTTTTACTGAATATTTCTCTCCGCGTAGAGAAATGGTATGATTATTGAAAATATTTCCAATAGCGAAGCATTAAAATTTTGATGCTGAAACTCCAAGGGCTTCCTTAAGATACCAACTTTGTATTTGAATAAATAATTAACAGTAACATTGGGGATTAAAAATTCTTCGGGATTTTGTTAATTATACATCCAAATTGACGAATTTCGTCGTGTACAACGAACGACTGTCGTAAATTTTGAGTCCCCGCTGGAGTGCTGAAAAATAAATAATTTGAAAAATCACGGATACGTTGGAATAACAGCTTCATGACGAGCCATTTGAATAAACCTATTCATTTTTTTGAAAAACAATTCACCGAACTGAAATTACTCATCTCTTTGGATGTATGATTCACAATCTTCTTTCATTTTCTTCATGAGAAATAAAATAAGGATTGAAAAACATTTACAAAACTCTAATTCGGAATTTGGAGGATCGATTAAATTGACAGAAGGATGATGGTAGGATTCTCCGACCGCCCATGGCTCCAAACGTTCGCCCTCAATGAAAAGAAAATTCGATCTGGTAATGCCCAACGAGTTATACAATTGTCTGTACGCTCAGTGCTTGAAATACCCCAGGGGCGTTAGGGACCTCATATGGAGACAGGAATAAATCCAATTGGAGTCACGGTTTCATAGCTGTATTCAAAAATTCATTTTGAGGATGTTATTTACCACCTCGTATCGTCAAAACCACTGAAGTTATTTTCTGAAGAATTAATTCCAAAATTTCATATTAAATTTCAGTCAAAAAAGAGCCGACCCGATTTCTCGGGGAAGGCGTGTCCTTCAAGGCAAAACTGATTGGGATACTGGAGGTATCAGAGGCACGCGGTGACCAAATGTGTCAAGCGGCACTCGCTGATTTAAAGATGGCAATAAGAGCAGCCGGTGAACATAAACAACGTATTGCTGTGCAAGTCAGCATCGATGGTCTTCGGTTACGTGATGAGAAAACTGGAGTAATAATATAGCAAATAAATTATAATATGATGGATAAAAAAATGTCTAAAACAGGAGAATAATTCTAATACACTCTTAGAAATTTTTCGAAATTTTCTGGAAAATATAGTAGTATATGGAGAAGAGAGGAGTTTTTTGAGCAGTATGTTTTTACTTGAATCAAGAAATTTATGGCTCGAAAATTACCAAGCGCATAATATCTCACACTAAGAAACATAATTTTACGCCAAGAAATTTTATATTTGTCCGAAAGATGAGGGCAATTGGTTGATATCAAGACAACAAGATTTCAAATCAATTCAAGTGGTTTTTGCATTAACATATTTTAGAATTGAGGCTGAAAAAACACATTAAATATTAAATATTAAATATTAAATATTAAATATTAAATATTAAATATTAAATAATAAATATTAAATATTAAATATAAAATATTAAATATTTAATGAATTAAATGAATTAATTCAAATTTACTTGGTATGAGAAATCGCTTTCTTGTCATCAAGAAATTGTCCTCGTCTTTAAAATAAGTACAAAATTTCTTGGCCAAATTTTTTTTTATTCGTGCGAGATATTTTGCTCTTGGAAATTTTTAAGCCACGAGTTTCTTGGTATAATTAAAGACATACTTCTCAAAAAACGTTCTTTGTCTCAGTGTAGTTCTCATGAGAGTCATATTGAATCCGATTTAAGGGGACAAAGTCAATCGAATTTCAAATTTAAAAAATCAAGTAAAGTCCCAATTTTCACCTGCAGGAAGATGGAAATTCCACAATTTACACGCATATTCAATTGAAAATGAATATTCACTCTCAAATTCCCTGAAAATTCAGAGGAATCTAAAATTCAGAAAGAAATTTCTCTGAATTTTTCAGATTTTTTAATCATTTTCCTGGAATAATTAAACTGAAATTTACAGCTCCCACTGATTTTTGAATGAAATTATGGATTTTCAATGACAAAATTCCTCGAAATTTCAATGAAAATTTTTTAACAGGGCACTGTGGAGTTTGGCAGATGCATTACATTATTGTTACAGTAAAGATGCTAGGTGTCTATATTTTTATCAATTTTCATAATTACATTATGCTCAAAGTTGTGGCTAGGAAATATATATCTTCTTTTCATTGGATCATACAGCAAGAGCACAATCGAAAACGGGCATCTTATATATGCCCATGCAAGTCAGAAATTCGGAAATCATTGTTTATGAGTTGCAAAATAGAATGGGCATACAACTTCAATTGAAATTCATAACATTTTTAAAATATTAATTTAGGTGCAATTTAGTTGTAGAGTCTACATTTTGCGATGATTTTTAGTATCTTCAAAGAAAGTTCGAGTTTCAAATAATTCTGCAACCCATCATGTAAATCGACGAATGAAGGCGACGGTTCAATTCTTGAATGTAAATATCTCGTTTGTGCACACGAACAATGTGATCTCTCTCCTGGGCATTTTCAAAGCCTATGAGGCCTAGAGGGACATATGAAGAGAAATTGATCATCATAGAATTTTCTTTCTGTTCTCGATGTATTTTTTATCGCACACTGTTAGAAATTTTTTGAAATTTTACGGAATATATGATAGTAATTCTCATGAGAGTGACATTGAATCGGATTTAGGAGAAAAATGACATGAATTTTCAATTTTTATTGATTTTCAGATCATTTAAACCGAACATTAATAGGGGAGGGTGGGGCAAAATGGAAAGTTTTGTCATCTTCTCTAATTACCGATAACATTGTTTATAAATGAAAATACTGGAATTTGGAGAAGGTCACAAACCGTTCCATTTTGCCCCACCTTCCCCTAGAATATTTGATTTTTCAATGGCAATATTTCCTGAAATTTCAGTGGAAATTAAACACGATAAAAATTTCCAGAATTTGGCACGGAAAATTCAGAGGAAAATTTTTAACAGTGTACACTTCCCTTGTCCATGATCACGACTGCAATCATTAACAAAAAAAAATTTCAGGAATGTTTATATCACCACGCAGTTCACAAGATATCATTCATCGCTCAAGATCGTTACGACTCACGTGCATTTGGGTATATATTCGGCTCACCCGACACGGGCCATCGATTTTTCGGAATAAAGACGGACAAAGCAGCGAATCAAGTAAGTAACCATTATCTACTAAACTTGAAAGTCATTAACCACTGATATTTAATCACAGCGAGACGTATTCGAAGCCATACCATACAATTCCAGTGTGATCATTTAACTGAGGTTTAATCCCCCGCAGTGTCAGGCGGAAAATTGTATTTGCCCAATTCGTGGAACCCAATATCATCCCTTCGATGAATCCAGCTATTCTCCCTTCTCTCTTTTCCTCACAGACCAATCATTATCTGTAACAAGGGGAGCGTATATAAATAATTGTATTACATCGCCGGGCTGCAAGCGAATGGGAACTGTATTTTGTACCTTTATTAAAATCTAAATCATTTTATCAGACATATTACACGTTCAAATCAATGTAAGATATGTAATATTCATAATCAAGTCCTCCATCCATCAGGTCGTAATGGCGATGCGTGATCTCTTTCAAGTGGTTTTCGAGTTGAAGAAGAAGGAAATGGAGTTGGCAAAACTACATATCGAGCAGAATGTGGTGAAATATCATACTAGTGGAATATTTGTCGAGCCGGCACCAGATACGAAGGTAACTATCAGACTATTCCCAAAAAAAAAACTGTTACTAACGAGAAGAAAACGGTCTTTCATTGCAGGGAGCGGCAGGAGTGGAGGCTTGTGTGCATCGCATACGACCGTGTGCTGAAGCAGAGAGATCACTAGAAAAGAAATCGGAAAACCGCAGTGGTGTGATAGCAGATCTTCTGGACCTTCAGTTCGAATTGAATTCATTACAGCAGGGTATTCATCAGATGGACAAGCTAACCCCCGAAAATCCTAGACCCGCCTCGGAGGATCCATTTGAGGCCGATCCGTTCGGCGATTCATTCACAAACATGAAAGTTAAAAATTCAGTTCAACCGATCCTACCACCTCCTCCATCTTCGGCAAAACGCAGTCATCTTGAACGACAAGCGACCATACCAACACCCTCATCATCAACTTCCAGTCCTGCTACCGTAATGCCTAGTAAAACACCACCACCACAAACATCCTTACAGTGGTTAGAAAGCGAGACTGAGAAAAGATTTAGTGATGGAGAAATATCTAGTCTTACAGGCGGTATGAATGATAAAGAAGGTAAGGCAAATGATTCTGAAAATGGTTCAGGTTCATCATCAACGGCAGCTCGTAAGAGTCCTCAAATTGATGTATTTACGGAATTAGATCCATTGGGAACTGGCTTAAGTAAACCCTACATAGATAAAAAAGACTTCTTCCAACATCTGAAGAATCCACCCAAGAAAGTCCTAAAAGAACTAGCATCAACTTCATCAACCGACACATTCCCAACTAATTTTCATCTTTCAGACTCACTGGATCCACTCAAATCGCGAGATGCTAAACAAGGTGATCTGTTCGAAGACGGAGATTTTGCCAATTTCGACAAATTTGATGAACCTGAAACATACTCAACACCTAAAACACAATCACCACAGATGAGTAAAAAGTCACGTTTAATACATCATCAGCCTTTATCTGTATGCTTACCACCAGAAGATATTGCAATTTCCAAAATTCGAGACAGCTCTGTTAGATTCGAAAGAGAAGTTTCTGAACCAATAGCATCATTAATACGTTTACCGAGTCCTAAGAAGTATCAGTCGTCAATTCGTAAGAAAGATTATGACACAGATTTACCTTCAGCCTGTCGTGCTCAGTCAATTGACAAAACCTTCCCAGTTGATTTCGCCCATTCAACAGAATCTCCAGCTTCACCACTTCGTTCTTGTTCTTCAGACGCCAATTCTCGGATCTCGATTTCTAGCGCCGAGCTTGATATAGTTCCAGAGCCTCCGCCTAGAGGTGCTGGTAGCATTCTGATAAATCCCCCTCCACTTCCGCCGAAGAAGCAAGGCGTCAGAGCGACGGGCAAACCCCCGCCTAGACCACCTCACAACGATAGCCACTTTCACTATGACTTCATCGAACGAGAAGAGTCACCATCAACATCACCTGTACGAAGCCATCGTCCAACAAGAAGTCCGGATATGGAAACGCTTAAAGGTCGATTCGACGATAACTTCAGTCCTCCATCATCGAAGATTCAATCGATAAATGCTAGTGCTGCATCATTCGAAGATTCCTTCAGCTCTATGATCCCGACCACTCTATCATCCCTCTTCAAGAAGTCATATTCATCATCTACTGAATCTAGAAAGAAGCCTTCGTTAGATATAACGCTTAGCCAGTTAACGTCTTCAAATCTTGCTGAGTTAGCAACAAGTTTGGACATGAGCGTTGGGGAACTTACGAGTTTGACACTTCAACAATTAACTGAATGTCTGTCTAAACTCTCCGCGAAAGAACAGCAAGCCACACCAACTCAACCGGTCAAAGAATTTAGGGAAGTTGAACAGAAACCCGAGATTTCAAGAACTTCGAAAACTTCGATTACCGCGAATGAACCGCTATTCACAGCTAACTTTGATCAAGATATAAAACAACCAGAAGATCCTAAATACGATAAGTATGCAGTTTTCAGAGAATTGTTAGAATTAGAACAGATTAGAACTGATTCTATCCAACAAGAGACTATAGACGAAGGGATTAATGATTTCGATCGCAAAGAGTCGACAGCGCAGGAAGAAATGGTGCATGACGTAGAATGTAAAATTGAACTGAATATCAAAATAGATGTCGATGAAGTCATACCAGATGACATCAAGAAATCCGAATCAAACGAAGTGATGAGAGAGTCGCCGACCGATGAAAAAGCGGATAGTGTGAAGACTCCAGAAGAGTTGGACACCAAGAATGACTCGATAGAAATAGAAGAAATGAAAGATCCTGATGAATCTGATGAAAAATACCAATCATTAGAGAATTCAGAGTGTGAGAAGGTCCAGCCAGAAATCAATCAAAGCACACCGGAAGCGAAGGACGAGAAGATTGAAGAGACACTCAGGAAAATGGACAAGAAATCGTCGCCAACAACACCCAATGACCGCTACGCAGCACTGAGAGAAATCATAGCTGTTATACAACCAATCAACGTAACGGATGAGAAACCAAAGAGTCCATCGCCCGTAAATACGTCCAAAAGTTTAGCTGAACATGACTTGATGAAGCTTTTCTCAGCGCCTCCATCTCAACCTGCAAGTCCTAAAAAGATCAACAAGGAGGAAGTTGATTTGAAAGCAGCTGCTTCCGATATTTTCCAGGAAATTCGAATGTTGAACAGTAGTGTAAATAAATCAAATAAACCTTCAACACCCGCATCCGGTTTCGAGGATGTATTCTGTCCATTTGTAGAGCACGAGAAGAATCGTGAGGAATCGAAGGACGACGGAAATTGGGCAAAATTTGAAAGTGGAGTTTTCCATTCGGACAAGTCATCATTTGAGGCACATGGATCATTGGGTGGTACATCACCATGGTCGCCTGACGAAAAGGAAATTCAAAAAGAGTTGGGCTTCAAAACAAGCGTGCAACGACATTCCGGTGATAGTGATAATGAATGGAAGGATGAGGAAGAGTCTGAAGAGAGTAACGGAAGGGTTCGGGACGACGGACTATGGAGACATCCACCGACGAGGTTCGACTCGAGCTGTGAGGAAAGTACTTACTATGATGCTAGCGATAAGGATCATCACTTTCGAGACAGATCACTTCGAAAGACTCGAGGGGTACCGTGGACCAAGACACCACACAGACCTAGGCTTGATCCATCTCCGTGGCATGAGGAAAGTCGTTGGGAGGACGAACATAGAAGATATCCACTTAAAAAGATTCCTTACAAAGATGAGGAGGAGCGGAAAGCTCATTGGAAATGTAGGACTGGCCAGAGACCGCCGTGGAACGGCGAGCGAGATCCTAATTTCAGGGGTCATGATCATCAGTTCTACGAGGAAGATCGAGGCAAGCGAAGAATGATGCTGTGGAACGAGGATGATCGGGATAGAGATCGCGATCGTGATCGTTTCAGTAGTCAAGAAAGTATGGGCTACGATGATGAGGAAAGATGGTCAATTCGAGAATACGAGAGGAGAAGGTGGGAGGAGGAAGGGCGGTTCTGGAGGGGCCGAACGGGTGGTGACGCTGACTATCCGATATACAGAAAACACAATATACATTACTGCAGAGACTCCAGAGACAGACCGATAGATTATAATCCACCTGGATGGGAGGAGGACTATGGTCCTGATCGTTCCGATAATTCTCCAAGGTATGTAACCAGGAAGAGACATTGGCCCAAGCGTCCAAACAGTGCTAATGAAGATCGTAATGCAGAGGTTGTTTATGCTGAACATAGAATGAAATACGGAATGTCGCGGTCTGAGTGTAGTGACAATGATTCTGACCTCTATCATCGGCCGTATAGGTCGCGAAGTCGCGAAAGCTATTGGGAGAGCGATCAGGAATTCGAGAGTTGGGGGGAACGTCCTTATTGGTCGGAAGGACCCGATATGAAGAGTGAATCGTTGCACCGCAGGAGAATGAATCGACACAAACAGGCGTCGAGACCTAAACCCCAAAGTTCACCTTTCGAGGATGATTTCACCCAGGGCATCGATCATGGACAGGTGGATACACCAATTGTTTCGGAGAATCGAGTACGATCGGATACAGAAAATAAACAGCCTGTAAGTCCTCGCAATACTCAAGAGCACATTAGGAAGGATGTGAGGAAACATGTAAGGTCTAGCTTCTTTGATGATGACTTGACGCCGTCGGCATCTAGTGATACTTCGGATAGGCAACGACTTGGTTCGGACCTCAAGGCAACACCCGAAGATCTTTCCGTTGATCCTAGAGATCCAACATCAGCAGACAGTTTTGTGTCCGAAGACAGTGGTAGAGATTCCTTTTTCAATGGTGATCCTCGATTCGATGATGATGCTTTTGCATTTAGATCAGAAATGGCTGATAGTGTACCGAACAAGTCCGCCTTGCCATTGAAGAACTCGAGACAAATCAAGTACGGCAATAATAGAATCAAGGGTGATTACGATATCAAAAAGTCTGAATCGGTTAACATATTTGTTAGGGAGAGCGATCCATTTGACGATGATGATTTTTTCAATTAGCAAAAACAACTGAATCGAATGATTCCGCGATCATTAGATTATCAATAAATGGAGTAATATCATTTTTCTTCATACACATGAGTATCGCTTGTGTGGGGGATCAATGATTTTGTCAGTTTTCTAGTCACAAAGAGTATTTAATTTTATTTAATTGCTTGATGATTTTTCGCGTTTATTTGATATCAAAAAATTGATGGATATTAGAAAATTGAAAAAAAAATAGATAAAATTGGTGCGGTAATTTGATTGTTATGTTTGGATAATGAGTTGATAAAATATGAGAATGGTGATATGAAGACTGCAGAAATACTAAAGTATGTTTCAGACAACTCACAGAATGATAAAATAGAGAAAAAACCTCGTCGCATCATCAGAACAACAAAATTTTGTAATCCTTTGTTAACAATAAAATACAATGGCACAAAAGGGAGAAAATGACTTACGAAACTGGAAAAAATTGCATCAATGTATCTGACACAATTCCATCAGCTAATAAAATGGAATCATTGTCAATCATAAATTTTCATTATTTTCTCCCCAATCCCATTTTACAATATGACTGATTGTTTAATTGATTCCGGAGAGAACGAACAATGAAGGATGCTGAAGGGCAGGCTGTATATGTGGTACACCCACTTTATCCTGTATCAAAGCCCTCGGTGTGCTATCCTCGATTTGACCTGCGCACAATGGACAATAAAAGAGCATTAGATTCGTCGGCTTTGTTGAACTACTGGGACGACTTTCTGCTACAATACTGTAGTCATCCCCCTCTATTCTACCTCGACGCTAAACGCAAGTGCTCGAAACACCTGGTAAACAAGGCAACAATGCAAAACCGCCCTCATACTTTCGACGGGATTACTCACATTTGGGACGCGCTCGCCTTCATACTAACAAATTATCACCTTTTTCGCATTTTTTACTTCTCTTAGCTATTGTCATTATTATCGCAGTAAGCAAAAATTTACCTAGTAATTAATCCTCGATATTTCGAGAAGAAAAGTTTGATCAAGCGTCATATTACAAATTCGTTGATAAAAAATCCACCTTCAGCAGGATTTTCAGGATTTTCATATGAATTTCTCATTGAAGCTACATTTTCTCTATACTTGAAACGTCTGCATCCACCCTAATACTTTTTTTTCTCCACAAATGCTAGTCCACGACTCGCAGAGGGAAAAAAATTACACTCTGCCCCTTTTCACGCCCAAAATACAGCAACCGTAGGAAGAAAACGACCTGTACAAGGTCCAACCAATCCAAATTATGAACATTTCTTGAAAGGCTTTTATTGTCACCCCATGCAGAAGTGCTGGGCTCACTTCATAATCTCTTTCTAAATCTTTTTTTACCTATTTTTATAGAGAACAGGTCGTGGCACTTGTCGTTTATTCACTCAGAGCTTGTGGATTTTTATTCTAACCCTCTTTTAAATCCTCGCCCCCTATGGAGTCGTAGCCGCTCTATGAGGGAGTCTAAAAAAAGTACTTCTGGTACTGTACAAGTGGATATACAAGTGCATGCGGGTTAGTTTGCCACGTTATACCCCCCACCACACAGTTAAAACGTTCATTCTCTTTTCTTTCAACTTGTGAGAGAACAATCGACGAAAATACACAGCCTCGACAAATGTCCACATGTCAGGAAACACTCAATTTTTTTATTACAACATTTTTTCGAATTTTTCGTTTGTTTAAAAATTATTTCTGAAATAGTTAATGATACGATTAACTCGAAATGGATGGAACAATGAATTACCCGTCACCCGAGATGCATTTAATATTCGCAAAGCCAGTGATGCAGAAAATAGTGAACCAAGTATGTTTACTAAATTTCGCAGAGACAAGCAAAACTTGGGAGTCTATCGCGTTAGCGGTTAGTAACTATAAACCGACATCAACACAACGACAATGGCACTTCGTCCATTGAAGCCACTAGACAGAGAATACTTGAACGCGTATCGCTGAAGCGTGTGGACCCCAAGATTTGCATCCAATTGGAATTTCAAATGGATACCCCTTGAGCCCGACTATCATCCAGAATTATTCACTTTTATCCTGGAAAATGTAATTATTAATCGTACAATACTGAAAATTTGAATATTCCGTAGACTATTTCATTTCTTTCAAGTATAAAAAATTGTTTCAGCGGGAAATTTCTAAACTGAAAGGCATACAGGGAAGAATACTATATATTTTGATACGAGTCGACGGAATTTTCACGAGTGTGAAGTTTCACGAGCTGAAAATTCCCGTCCTACATGTGTCGAACAATATTTTTTGACAGTGATGTGACGTTCAGCGAGTATGGCCAAACTGGGCCTTTTTCGTTTACAAGTATCGATGTATTTTTCTGAGTTAACTTTAACTTTTAACGTTATTTATTGCAAGAAACATACATTCTTACAAATGGCCATTGTCCGAAGGCCTTCAGCCTTTTTCTGAGTTATTAACAGGAAATTATTTAAAAAAGTCGCTGTCATAAACTCGAATTTGTATGAGTATTATGAGGTGTGTTTTCGTCCCAGTGTGTGAGCTAGATTGCACAATATAAATTCCACCGCTATGAGCCATCCTTCTTTATAGGTAGGTGCTCCAACAGATTTACGGGGATGGTTCCTACTATTCCGCCTCACTTTCTTGAGGCATGGATGATCTCACCAGCTCTTAGCGTAACCAAGTATTCACGACGAGGACGTTGTTGGTGTAGAATCCGAAAAAAAAAATTTTAAAGAAAAAATAATAAATGGCTTGAAATTTTATTAAATTAAATTTTCAAAAAAAATTTCAAAATTAAATTCTAAAAATTATCAATTGCGACTCTACACATTGGTGATAAATCGTTCTCTATAAATTTAAAAGAAACAAAATGCTTCTAAAGTTTAAAAGAGTTCGATATTGGTAAGAAGGTACACCCATAGTATTTTATTAGATGTACAAATTAATAAGGTGCCCCTATATTTCGCGGTTTATAATTGCGGTCAAAAACTTAATATTTCAATATTTTGTATATTGGTAGTATTCAGTTACCGAAGCAGTAAATACTTCTTACATAACCTTAAAAAATAGCAGTAAACACGATGTCTGTCGATAAGCAACATTTGAGGCACTGCATTCTTTTTGCATTTCAATTAAAGAAAAATGCTGCCGAGGCTACTCAAATGATTTGTAGTGCTCTTGGAAAAAACGCTGTAACACATAAAACATGTAAAAAGTGGTACCAGAGGTTTAGAGACGGAGATTTCGATCTTTCGCATCGAGAACCGCCGGGTCAACCGCATAAATTCGCCGATGAAGAACTCGAACAACTCTTGGCTAAAAATTCTGCTCAAAGCCAAACAGAGCTTGCACTACAACTCGGAGTGACTCAACAATTTCTCATCGCCTACATCAACTTGGCAAAATTCAAAAGGAGGGTAAATGGGTTCCTCACGATCAGAGCGCCGAAAATAAGGAGCGACGACTGGAGATGACGCTATCTCTGTTCACTCGATTTAAAAGAAAACATTTCTTATACAAAATCATTACGGGCGATGAAAAGTGGGTGTTATACGACAACCCTAAACGCAAAAAATCGTGGGTGAATCCCGGCGAACCATTGACGTCGACTCCGAAACCCAATGTCTATGCGAGAAAAGTGCTGTTGAGTATCTGGTGGGATATGAAGGGTGTGATATATTATGAGCTACTTAAACCTGGCCAAACTGTTACTGCGAAGGTTTATCAACAACAGCTTATTCATTTGAATGATGCATTGGAGCAAAAGAGGCCATGTACTGGCAGCGGAAGTAGATAAATGATTCTCCAACATGCCAACGCTCGACCGCATGTCCCCAAAGCGACTAAGGATATTATCTGTGAATTAGGATGGGAGGTTCTCCCTCACGCGGCTTACTCGCCTGATCTCGCCCCAGCCGACTGCCACCTATTTCGGTCTCTTCAAAACCACCTAGCTGATGAGCACTTCAAAACAATCGACGAGGTCCGAAAAGCATCGATGAATTTATTGAGTCAAAACCGCCAAGTTTCTTTCACGAAGGAATTCGTCAGTTGCCAGTGAGGTGGAGTAAAGTCTTCGACAATAATGGGGAATATTTCGACCGTTAAATATTTTTTTGTTTTTTGTTTTTTTTCAAATTTAAGTTTTCGATTTTTTGTGTTATATCGACCCATTATGATCCAAAAAGTCCGAAAATGCATTTTTTAGACCGTGTCCGTCGGTATGTGTGTATGTATGTATGTATGTGACAAACTTTTTCGTCAATTCCTCGCTAATGAATGGATGGAATTGAATCATTTTTTTTATCAAATGAAGGTACTGCTAAGCCCTATTCGTCGCCATCAATTAAAAATTAATTCAATGATTCATTTTTTTTATTTTCGACTTTTTTCAAAATTCAGTTGTAACACGATAACTAAAAACAAAAGTTTTAAATCCATTGAATGATGGCTCAAAAAATTCGTTGAGATATCCTTTTGACCGAGTTCGAAGATGAAAGTGATAGCAATAATCGTTATTTTNTTCTCATCGCCTACATCAACTTGGCAAAATTCAAAAGGAGGGTAAATGGGTTCCTCACGATCAGAGCGCCGAAAATAAGGAGCGACGACTGGAGATGACGCTATCTCTGTTCACTCGATTTAAAAGAAAACATTTCTTATACAAAATCATTACGGGCGATGAAAAGTGGGTGTTATACGACAACCCTAAACGCAAAAAATCGTGGGTGAATCCCGGCGAACCATTGACGTCGACTCCGAAACCCAATGTCTATGCGAGAAAAGTGCTGTTGAGTATCTGGTGGGATATGAAGGGTGTGATATATTATGAGCTACTTAAACCTGGCCAAACTGTTACTGCGAAGGTTTATCAACAACAGCTTATTCATTTGAATGATGCATTGGAGCAAAAGAGGCCATGTACTGGCAGCGGAAGTAGATAAATGATTCTCCAACATGCCAACGCTCGACCGCATGTCCCCAAAGCGACTAAGGATATTATCTGTGAATTAGGATGGGAGGTTCTCCCTCACGCGGCTTACTCGCCTGATCTCGCCCCAGCCGACTGCCACCTATTTCGGTCTCTTCAAAACCACCTAGCTGATGAGCACTTCAAAACAATCGACGAGGTCCGAAAAGCATCGATGAATTTATTGAGTCAAAACCGCCAAGTTTCTTTCACGAAGGAATTCGTCAGTTGCCAGTGAGGTGGAGTAAAGTCTTCGACAATAATGGGGAATATTTCGACCGTTAAATATTTTTTTGTTTTTTGTTTTTTTTCAAATTTAAGTTTTCGATTTTTTGTGTTATATCGACCCATTATGATCCAAAAAGTCCGAAAATGCATTTTTTAGACCGTGTCCGTCGGTATGTGTGTATGTATGTATGTATGTGACAAACTTTTTCGTCAATTCCTCGCTAATGAATGGATGGAATTGAATCATTTTTTTTATCAAATGAAGGTACTGCTAAGCCCTATTCGTCGCCATCAATTAAAAATTAATTCAATGATTCATTTTTTTTATTTTCGACTTTTTTCAAAATTCAGTTGTAACACGATAACTAAAAACAAAAGTTTTAAATCCATTGAATGATGGCTCAAAAAATTCGTTGAGATATCCTTTTGACCGAGTTCGAAGATGAAAGTGATAGCAATAATCGTTATTTTGATTTTTGTGAAAGTTTGCAAAAATTACGTATTTTTTAAAAATTTGAATTCCGCAGATATCTTTGGATATTGCGCTTTAAATCAATTCAATCATAGCTTAGTATGTTTGTTTCAATGCAACTCTGACGAAGTTAAAAGGTGGTTACAATAACTGTCTCGGTGACTTTGCTTTTTATGATGATTTTTGAAAATTTCGAATTTTTTCTGAATTTCCCTGAAAATTAGCTTTTTGATGGTTCCTTCAAATGTGATATTTTGAATGCATTCGATTGTGTATAAATGAGGTATTTCTAATAATATTTCATCGGAACTTTCAGATATTTGAGATATTTTTCGATAAGATAATCCAAGAACGATGAAACATTCACTTTCACTAATTACAGTGGAAAATTCACTTTCACTGATTATTCGCATGGAAAAAAGGTTCAAATTGATTCACTTATCATTTAACATAACTATTTCTATCACATTTTCAATAATAAAAAAAATACAATAAGAAAAATTACAGATGAAAAATATAACAAAATTAAGATTAAAAAATTAATGATCGAGAGAAAGAATAATAACAAAAAAATAAGAGGATAATAGATCAAAATTAATTTACCTTTAGACATCTTGAAGAATTCAATGAAGAAGTCAGTCGAAACACAAACGTTAATAAAATGCACAACTTCATAATGTTCGCTTTTTTTTCAATCAAACAATCAAAGAGCGATGGAACATTGAAAAAAAAATCAAAATACGATTATTGCAATACCTTTGACTCTATCAATAACCATCAATAATAATAATTTAAACGTGGTTCATATTGACAACAAACTTGTTGAATACGAACCCAATGGAAAAACCCATCTCAGTAACTGGGAAATCGTTCAACGAAAATATAAATAGCGAAACTTCAATAAAAAATGTGACTCTCTAAACGCCACGAAACATAAGCAAACGCCTCAATGCGACGACAATATCAATCCCCAAAAGAATGAAAGAGTGAAAAGAGTAGTAGAAATGAATAAAAGGAAGATAATGGGTTATATGCAAGGAAGGACAAAAAAATGATCAAGTTTCATTAAGTGGAAAATCGAAAAAAATTAATTGGAAAGAAATTAATTGAATTCAGAAAAATAAAATAGGCTGTGAAGAATATGCAATAAAAAAAAGCAAAATGTACCATTCGGAAGCATATTGCTAATTTATTAGCAAAAATAATTATACTATATGCAATACAAGAGCATTTTCCCACTTGTTTATAATAAACTCTGATTTTCATGAAAAAAAGCACCTTATTAATTTGTACACCTAATACCTTATATTTGTACCCTCCAACTGTATCTTGACCAAATTTATTAATCAAGTGTAGTTAGGGTCTGAAAATGTCGGAATTATTGTTTAAGCAAATGATCTTTGAATTTTAGATCATTGATATTGAAAGTCAGTGTAGAAAATTTTTTTTCCCTTGGATTTTTTCACAGCAGTAAATCAACCCTAAAGAAGACCCACAAATCTAAACGTATACGTTAGTGTGTAACTTTAAATTTGAGTAATTATTTATTAAATACTCTACCTCACGATAACAATGTGGCTTCAAAGGATGATATTCTTTTGTCAGATTTGTCTTTCATCTTCTCTCCGTCTAACCAATTTCTCCAACGAGAGTGTTGGACATCCATCACCACTCGCCGAAGATTACCGAAGTAACTCGGTGAAGCGTGTTGACAACAAAACGACCAAAGTCGACTCTTTTGCCAGTGGCACGGAAGATTATACCGCCATCTTGGATGTTGGTAAATATCCCGGTTGCAAAGAGAGCTTGTGAAGCAAGGGTGAAAAGAGATCTAAAGTGGGAGTCCGTTGGTAAGGTTTAGAGGGTGGTGGGGGGATAGGGAAGAGTAGGGGAGAAAACAGTGCCTTAAGGCAAAGAGACCGGTGGTGGCGGGAGAAGAAAGACAAAGGAAAGCACAGGAGCAAAAGGAACACAGACATGAGGGCTGAAGGAAGAACGAAATAAAAAAAAAGAAATTGAGACGAAGAAAAAGGACAGACGTGGAACGCAAAGGAAGTGCGAAGTGGTACTCCGCCAAAGCGGTTATATCGTACAGCTACAAAGAGTACTGTCGGCTTTGCACTTTTTTACCCAAGATGTCGCCACCACATACTTCAACTTTATTCCACGGTGAGACCCATTTTCTTGTCATATATGCTTTCTTTTATAGTTTCACTACTATGACATCTATTAACGCTGGATTCCGTTGAGACTTTCTTCCAGTGAATTACATCTCTTTGATATTTGTGACTCAAAGAGGCTTTTGTCTTGATGATTTTTGTTCATTCTAGCTTTTTCTTTGAATCACAGAAAAGAGAGGAAAAATGCTCAAGATTCTGGGAACATTTAACTTTTCCCGTCAATGGCTGACATTTATTGGATCGAGAGGATTCAGATGACAGCGAGTGCCTGAAAGGATGCGACTTCCATTACCTAGTTTGCGGAGATGTAAATTGCACAGAGAAGAGGAAACGATTTGGTACATCCACGATAGGGCACATTTTCATTGAGTTTGTGCAATGGTTTATAATTGCACGACTATCACATCTATTCGTTGGATCCCTCATGCAGACTTTCTTCCAGTAATAGTCCAGGAACTAAAATATTGAAGTATGAATTTTATCTATCAAGATTTGGAGGTCATGAAATTTTGCAAATTTGCAAATTTCAAATTTTTTGGGATTCAATTCTAGCCACGTCCCCAACGTGAATCCTAGATAACGCCAAGAGCTGATAACGTTATTAGACCTTAGTCTGTCATTAAAGACATAATGTCATAAGTATACCTCTACATGATAAATTATACAAAATTATTGCCTTATGGAGGGAGGTGGAGGTTGGTAATGAGCCAGTACATTTATATGAGCATATAAACTTGAACTTATATGGCTCATAGACGTTGAAATTGAGTCAAATTTGAGCCAAAGTTATCCAGCTCATTCACAATGATATCTACTTATATTGATTTCGATAAATCCAAATTTTAATTTTCAATTTAAATTAAATTATTATACCAATTTCCATCATTCATAAATTAGCTAACATGCAATAGAAACAAGATTTACGACTGTCTTGAAGTTAAATTCTTATTTAGTTATGTGTATCGCCGATGAAAGAATTAGTTTTTGAATTTTAATCATCAATAAGAAGTTGTGAATAATAAAATGGAATAGCCATAACAGCAATAATCGCCGTTAAATGAATTTCAATAAAACGCTTGATAAAGCTTGGGAAATTAAATTTGAAAAATAGATTTCGGAGCAGTTCCGTGAGTTCTAGATTGGACCTTAGGGTACTCCGTAGTTTTATTAACGTTGAAACCTACTAAAAAAAAGGAGTAAAGCGTATAGACCTTTCAAGAATTTACTAAACTGTAGACTTATCAAGATTTTGTTAGATTTTGTTGGATCCTCAACTGATTAAGAATTTACGACCGCAACTCTATCAGGGTTAAGGTCAGATATTTCGGATCCGAACTAGACTAGGAATGTTAAGTCTACTTTTACCAACTTTGATTGATCAGAATACAATCAGAAGTGACTGATCCATAGCGGATCCAGATAACCTGTTGAGAAATTGATTACCCGAGTGGAAATTGCTTCAGATCCACCTGAAGTATAATCAGAAGGTCCAGCTTTTGTAAGGTTCGACTGATCAGATGAGTGCTGACGAGAACCTAACCAAGGTTTGATCTAGTAGATCGGATCCCAAAAACTGCAGGTGAATTTAGATCAAATTCTGGTCAGGTAGGCACGATCAGGTGACGCCCAATGACAACTCGACCAAGTTTTGATCCGGTAGATCGGATCCCAAAATCTGGAGGCGGGTTCAGATCGAGTTCTGATCAGGTAGATATGACCTAGTCTGAGGTTAGGCTACCTAATCCCAATTTGATCCGATTCTGATTTGATGCACTTGATTTTCATTTGAACGGCGTCAATTGAAGAAAAAATGATAACACAGCAAAAACGAATGTCTGAGTTTCATACACCTTTTTTAGACATTTTTCAGACACTAAAAAACGTCTGATTAAAATGAAAATTTGTCTGAATTTCAAACATGAATTAAGATGCTTGGGCACCTGTTTGTCTGAAATTCAGACAGATTTTCGTTTTATTCAGTTGTTTTTCAGTGTCTGAAAAATGTCTACAAAAAGTGCATGCAATTCAGAAATTCGTTTTTGCTGTGAAGATTCGGATCCGGTCCATCTGATCTTAATTTGAACACACGTTTTCCCAGAATCGAATTTTTTATATTAATTCTCAATTTATTTATCAAACAGCTTTAATTAAATGTACATGGGGAGCGAGGGATGGTGCCAGAAATATATACAGGGTGTCCCATCTGAAAAGATGCGGCTAAATATCTGTCAAGGGGGGCGGGTAAAAAAAAATGTTTGATACAAAAATTGTAGGGTTTCGCGGGGGACATCCGATATAGTCACTATTTTGAGCTTTCAAGCTCATGCTTGCAAGCTGCAAGCACAAAGTCCTTTTTTCAAATGGCAACCGCATTTTTTACCTCAATGAAACTTGTTCATCTTGATGAGTTGCTTTCAGAAACCTTATAATTCATTTAATTTCATCTCATTTTACTTGAAAAATGCCACAAAAAGAGTTTTGTGGCCAAATTGAAGATTCAGACTTTTTTAGCGTGACCCAGGATGCACCACCTGCACTCTCAAACTAACGTGAGGATTCATGTTAATCATAGCTAATATTGCAACAGCTTGCAGATCATCAGGATTGATACCTTGTTGTACTTGTTGTTCTCGTCCTCGAAGGATTCTCCCTTTTCTACAACTCCTTTCGATCCTCCGGATAACTAAATCTGTAGGATAATGTAGTCGATTGCGGTACCGTTCTCGATATGCTCAGATCATCAGGATTGATACCTTGTTGTACTTGTTGTTGTCGTCCTCGAAGGATTCTCCCTTTTCTACAACTCCTTTCGATCCTCCGCATAACTAAATCTATAGGATAATGTAGTCGATTTGCGGTACCGTTCAGCGGCTCGATACACTCCCCTACACTCTCCCAAAACACGTAAAATATCGACAATTTTACTGGCTGCATACATCGTGATGTGTTCAATGAAATAACAAGTGATACCAACTTGATTCGGGTTGAATTGGCACCGATTAGAATAAAAGAATCCTCGAAGGAGTAGGGAAATGGTTTCTTTATTGTTTATATTTCATAATAATAATAATAATAATTCCGGTGTGTAAACAGATCAATGGAACAATTACACCAAGATGCGCCAAGGATGTTTGAATCTTGAATTCGACCACAGAACTCGTTTTTGTGGCATTTTTCCAGTAAAATGAGATGAAATTAAATGAATGACGAGGTTTCTGAAAACAACTCATCATGATGAACAAGTTTTATTGGGATAAAAAATGCGGTTGCCATTTGAAAAAAAGCACTTTGTGCTTGCGGTTTGCAAGCGTGAGCTTGAAAGCTCAAAATAATGACAACATCGGATGCCCGCCTCGAAACCCTATAAGTTTTGTATCAAATATTTTTTTGTTACCCGCCCCCCTTGAGAGATATTTAGCCGCATCTTTCCAGATGGGACACCCTGTATAGTAGACGTATCAAACTTAGAAGAAAATTATCTTGAATAGGAATAAATTTATCAAGGTTCCATCTGCTCATTAGTGTTATGATTATTAGAATTATTATTCATTAATGAAATGGATAAAATTTCAGCTATATAAATTTTTTCTCTCAGAATATACACGCAAATCCGTCAGATCATCAATAATTTTAAACTTAACAAATACCCCGATTCAGATTGTATAGGCCCAACAGAGTCAGCTGAATAATAATAGCGCAATAGTCTAGTGATTAGGACATAGGAGTAGTAATCGTAGGGTCCCCAGTTCAACATCCAGCATCGTCAAAAATCATAAAGTTTTTACACCGGTAATTACGGTAGGGATTCATCAAGAGAGTCGATCTACAGTGAAAAGATAGAATTATCTTTTGTTTTGAACTAATTATGGTATGTAATACCACAAGCGCTTCAAAATTGTCAGGTATTTTCCTCAAGGTTCCCTGCATACAAACGAACTCGTCAAGTTTTTCAGGTTGAAAAATCACAAGTACGAAACACGAGTTCCTCCAGTTGTTTGCAACGAACCGAACGAGAAATACCTCACTAATTTTGAATCTCAAGTGGTATTCGGAAGAGATTTTTTCATCCAAATTTCGGCCAAGAGAATTACACCATGAGACAAAATTCATCTGTCAGTTCCAACGAGGGTCTCACTCAATCAGGAAATTTTTATTTTCATATATATATCATGAAAAATTACCAGTGGAATTATAAAAAATTATCAGTTGAATACCGTGTTGACTATATATCAAATAACAGTCGAATAGCGCAATTCTATTGACGGTAATTTGGAAGGCAAAAATTGTCATTAATAATTATTATTGAATCCGATGGACAGGTTATCCTGTTTGAATACGTTTGACTTAATCAAATCCAGAACCGTTATGTCTTAAGCGTTACATGACTGATCAGGGCTTGACCCAGTTATCATATCACTTTCTGATCAATCCTTAGGTCTGACCTGATCCAGTCTTGACTTGGACCTGACTAAAATTTCCACTCGGGTAATCTAGGAGATTTGATCAGAAAATCCGGACCAGTATCAAATAACTAATCGGTCTAAAACTGATTTGAACCCAGATAACCTAAGCGAAATTTTCACTCGGGAGGGAGAAATAAGTTGGAGAAAAATGACCAAGTCGAAGAATCGTGAAACGGAGTATTTTTCTAGCTCTTTTTCGCCCTACGCCGTAGAAAAATCCCCGGTGTTCAAGTCCATGATGGGCAGAGTGAAATATATTTTGGTGTTTAAATCAACCAAATTACGGTGTGAAATGAGCACCGAGCCCTTTGGCAGTGTCTATTCACACGGTCCACGGTAAATTTTACCGTGGATATAGGGTATATTTTACCGTGGATATACGGTAATTTCTACCGTGTATATAAGGTAAGCAGTGAGGTACGTTAGGCCCATTTTTTTACCGTGGATAAAAGGTAATTCTTACTGTGGATATAAGGTAAAGCAGTGGTGTGCATCGGGCCCATTTTTACCGTGGATATAGGGAAGATTTTCACCGTGGGTATAAAGTAATTTTTTTTTACCGTGCATATAAGGTAAGTGAATGGCGTGAAGTGTTTCCACTTTTTACCGTGGAAGATGGTTTTAAAGATGACAAATGTCTCTAAAGATGATGTCTGTTTTCAACTGAAAAGCGCAATTGTGACAACATTGTCCAGTGGGGTCTAGGAGTCTCCCCTGGTTCAAAACCATCTTTAGAGGCATCAGCACACCATCAGCACGGTAAAATTTACCGTGGACCGTGTGAATAGACACTGCCAATTTTTAACGCTGCTAGTCTACACCGTTCCTGGTGTAGATTTTCTAGGTGCCTATGGAAATTTACTGCCTGTGGAAATTCACCAAGCATAAGGGTTATTTCAGTTGAAACAGTAAAATTGTCCATTTGTCGTCAAAAATTATCGCATATTACGTACAAGTTGGCGTTTTTTTGGTAGTGTGTAACTACACCAAAAAAAAAACAAATTCCAATTTGAGACGTATGATCTCACATTGAGACTGAAGAATGTCTCAAATTGAGACTCGAAAATCGTTAATTTCGTTCTGAAACGCTCAACTTGAGATTTTCGAAAGTCTCAAGTTGAGACTTTCAAATGTGTCAAGTTAACATTTTTGAAAGTCTTAACTCGCAATATTTAAGATTCCCAATATAAGACTTGAAAATATTAATTTGAGACTTGAAAATCTCAATTTATAAACCCTTTGAAAGTTTTAACTTGAAACTTTCAAAAGAATCAAATGGAGATTGTTAAGTCTCAAACTGAGATTTGAAAATCTCTATTTGCTCCTTTCGAAAGTCTCAATTTAAGATCTTTAAAATCTCAACATGAGAATTGTTTTTTGAATTTAAGAAGAAAAGAGATGCGCGAAACATTCAAGGAATATTTAATTTTTGCTTCGAATGGCTGACATTCATTGGATGGAGGGGATTCAGGTGACAGTGAGTGCCTGAAAGGGTCCGATCTGCATTTCATAGTTTGCTGAGTTATGAATAGGGAAAAAAAGGAGATATAGAATGAGTGGAGTAAGTTTCACTGCAGAGTAAGTGCAATAATACCGGGATTATTTGCATCGCAAAAGCCGTGTGTACGGGTAAACATAATATTCGCTCTCTAGTTCTGTGAACCGATATCCACAAACGCACACCAGATATATGGGTAAAATGGTTGGAATAGGGGGGGGGGNGGGAGGGGGGATGCGCGTATAAGCCCAGGCAGTCTATGGTCTCTGAATGTCCATCTACCCGTCGACGCTGGCGGCGTCGTTTTGTCTCTGTCATTTACCTCTCGTTTGTCTGTATACTATATCCTCCTCAAAATTCCTCCCTACTCGCTTGTACTTGTCTCTCTCTTTCTTCTCATTCTGTCTCTCCTACTCCGGCTTTAGTTTATCTCACTCGGTTTCCGGTATGTGTGCGTGTGTACAGTCAGGGTAATACCGAATCTGTTTGAGCTGCCTCAGGGACGTTAAATTGTCATGCATGCATGGCTGAACGATTCCACATAGGGCAATCGGTATTCGATGAATTTCATTCTAGATGTCGGAGCGAATGTTTTAAGAGGACTCTGTATTGTGTATGAAGTCATAAGGCTGGTCAAGGGAGGGCGATTGTGGTTTTATGCCTTTGAGCTCTGATTCATTTTTGAATGTCGATATTTAGGATTTTAGTCGAGCATCTTTAGGATGTCTTTCTCATCCTATATATTTGAAACCATGTCAAATTATCGTCTATTTTCATTTTTATGATGAGAAAATAAATGAAGAAAATGCTAGATTTAATGTAAAATCAATCTCTCGGTTATTAAATATTTTAATCAAATATTTCTGGTCTAAATTTAATGATTGATTAGAAGAGAATCTTTCCATTTTTTACATACAAATTTATGTCCTCGTATTGGTCCGATATAAATAAAAAAATACATCTCACCTCAAATTAGCTTCACTCATTCATCCACAGTACATCCTAATTGTCCGGTTTCAAATGCAGTACAAATAATTATGAAATGAGAAGAACATTGTGTGCACACTGATTAATATTTATAAATATACGATAGTTGACCAAATCAAAATGGCTCAGACTACTCGAACTACTGTTAATAAATCGTGGTGCTCATCGGCAAGACACCAGTCGGCCATATTCTAGCACCTAGGTATAAATGGCGCGAAGGTATAAATGGTAGTAGCATTACAACCATTTTTCATCACGCTGTGTGTAAAGTGACATTTTACGCACGCTCCACGTGCGCAAAACCCCACTTCCCACACATTGTGATGAAAAATAGGGTTCGATACTCACGGGAAAAGTGTTTTTAGACTCGTGGGATTATATCACTTGCCTTCGGCTCCCCAGGTAAGAATTGACGATAGAAACAGGGCTCATCAAGCCCTGGACCAAGGCTCGGAAATGCTCAATCAGGGCTGGGGCTCAGCCTTGGATCAATCCTCCTTCAGCCCTAAAATGATAACCTCGTTTCAGGCTTAGTCCGCAAGGCTTGAACATTTTTTTCGGGTATAAAAATTCAACTTGTGTTAGTGTTATTTTGTAATTTTGTTGATATCCTAATTAAACTTTCTGAACTTGAATAAATGATAGGTTTGGAGAATTTATGAGTTCAGAATCGATTGATTAATTAATTATAGATAAGGAAAATAATAATTATGTAGCCTCGTGCACAAAGGGCTGCTCTAGGCCTGGTCTGGGGGTAGCTTAGATAACTTGGCGGAAAATTATAGCTATGTTTGTACATGATGATAATGTTTTCACCACCATTAGCTAATGAGTATTGATATAAAAATTGAGGAAATTAATCGAAAGTAACTTTAATGTTCGTGGCCTTGCTGAGCCCTGAATAAGCCTTGACGTACTGAGTCTGAATACTGGAAGCCTGGGCTAGGCCTGAATTGAGCCTCGCCAATGGCCACTTTAATCATCCTCATTTGAAGCTCAAGTGAACGATGAAACCAAGCCTATCCCAGGCCTGAATAACTGAGCCTCGCCAACCCTGGGCTCATACAGGCTTGTTCTCATCGTCAGCCTATATAATTCTTACCTGGGTCGTGCTATAAACCTCCCACGAGCCCAAAAACACTTTCGCGCAATCATATCGAAATATACTATTGTGAAATTTTGGCCAAATGTCATAGTTAATTAGGGCTTGATCCGTTGAATTCACTTTAAGATGACGTTTGTAAAAATTATGAGTTTAAACAATTTCTATTTCTTTATGAAAAATATGAAGTTCAGTTTCGGGAATGTTCGATCGGAATTGGGCGATAGCTCTAAGATAATGCGTAAAGGTTGCGGAACCGTATCACTAATAAAAGCCTCCTTAACAGCGACTAAATCGTCCTACCTTTTCTATCTGCATAAGTTCTAGGTTCAAAAGTTTCCTCTCGATAGTGATGCCGCGAGACATTTCACGAGACATCACGAGACAATACTTTGGAGGGATTGTCTCGGTCTTAGTGAACACGGAAATTTTTGGTCTCTTCTCAGTCTTGAAATGCGCAGTCTCAACTCCTTTTGTGATAACTCCGAATCAATTTATTTCATCTCGGTTTCCAGTTTTTCCCCATTTTTATCTATATAGAAAATAGAGACGAGATAAAGTGAAACAAAAATCAAGATTTTACATTAAAAAACACGAAAAACTTGAGACCGAGATGAGATCAATTGACTCGGAGTCATGGCGAGAGGAGTCTTAGGGGAGGGTGGGGTTGTACCGCTCACCTAAGCAAAAATGCTGATTTTTATGTGTCAAACCTCGACTTACAGTGTAAAGGATTGTTCTAAAGTGTTCTCTAACTATCCAAGTCCCTAAGTAAAAAATACCAAGGCCTATCGCTCGATAGAATCCACAAAATTGAGAAAAAATGAAAGTGAACGCTGATTGAACGGTCCTATCCGCCTTCGGGTAATATCGCTCGGTACGAGTTCAATACCGCTCACTCGGCTGCCAATACCGCTCGGGTCCAGACCTAACCTGTAGTGGCCTGTAATCCACTACTGTCAAACAGCAGAAAAAACTTGTATGAAATGAGTTAATGAAATTTAGTTTACAGACGTGAAAAATAGAATCAGTAGCATAACTTGATAGTTTCGATGAAATAATTCATATGGATTTAATTGAATTCAAGAAAGAATTAGCTGCAAAGATTTCAACTGAACGTTTATTAATATTAGAAACCATTATAATCAAATTCTTAATCTTCCCTTTGACCCAACATTGTGCAATTATGCTTATTCAGACGTTTAAACCCAAACTGAACACTTAAATTTATCATAACACAGTATAAAGAACTTTTTAATACTCTTTTTTGGTCCAATATTATGCATTTATGATTATTCAAACACTTGGACTCAAACTGAACCCTTATCATGATGATAACACCATATAATAAACTTTTTAATACTCTCTTTTGGTCCAACATCATGCATTTATGCTTATTTAGACGCTTAAACCCCAACTGAACACTTAAATTTATCATAACACAGTATAAAGAACTTTGCTCTTGTTCTGGTGTAAATACTGTTGAACGACCCATTTGTGGTCCAGTCTTGACTCCATTTTTCATTCGTTCACGAAGAGTACTAAATGGGATGCCAGAAGTTTCCACAGCCTTGCGAATTGACATACCACCTTCAATTTTTTGTATCGCTGCAGTTAAATCCTCCTGTGTCCATTTCCCTTTTTTTTCAATGCCTCTGGTTTTTTTTACGTGACATCCTGGAAACATCAATCTAAATACAACCGTGGAAATCACTCACATAACCTCACTTTGAATTAGTTTGATTCCATAAATTTTATGATATATCACAACCATTGTCACACTAAAATCATTCTCTAAAAGTGCCTACAATTATTGTTGGACCCATTTACAACAAAAAAATAAATTATTATGTCTCACTTACTCGATTCTGTCCAGCTACCGGCCTTCGTGTTGACGACCTGTCAAATACTGATTGTGAGCGGTATTGGCCTCGACGCGAGCGATATTACCCGCGGCACCCAATCGGTACAGCCCGTTTCGTCCGGATTTAACCAAATTATTAATATCTTTACGTATAATGAGAGCAGAGAAATTATACTGGTCGTAAATTGTGCGAAAAAGTATGAGAAATAGAATGATTATAGTTTGTTATGGCAGTGATAATTTTGAGATGACGAAAAACCTTATTTAGTGGCCCAACAATTCTACACTGTAAGGACCCCAGAACAGAGAGATGTCATATTTGATATTTTGGTGATAAAAAAAAACAATTTCCATTGAAATTAGCTGTTGACATTAAATCCTTAGCATTGATAAAAGAAAATGATCGAAAAAGTCCGTAATTATTAATAAAAACGGGTGAGCGGTATTGCCCGCTGAGCGGTACAACCCCACTCTCCGCTAGATACTGCCTATTTGGAGAGTGAGATGAGAGCAAAGATTTTCATGTTCATTGAAACGGAGATCATCTCTCCAAAGTTTTGTCTCGTGAAATGTCTCGCGGCATCACTATCTCTCAATAGATGATTTTAATTTCTTGGTGAGTATGTTTTTGACCGCGAAAAAAGTAATTCATGGAAGCAATATGTGATTGGGTGAATAATTAAAATGTTGATGATTTGTTGACCATGGTGATTAATAATCGATTTTTCGGATGTTAGCTGAAGTGTTTGAATGTTGATAGCTTTGCTGTCAATAATTTGAGTGGACCGTTCGGTTCTACATTGAAACCCTCAACAAGACAATGTTTCTTTATTCACATTTCTGCAAGAAATTAACATTTCAGTCGATTCAGAAATTAAAAAATTCTAACAAAATATATGCAAAACATGAGTGAAAAACCTTGAAATACCTACAATGAACAGAATTTATCAGTTAATAAACTGGTTATATAGCCAAAATGAAGGCCATCATTAAGGAGTAATAGAAAGTCACCGTTTCCTCGAAATTTTCAACCAAATTTCCTACTCGAAGGGATTTATATTTTTCGAACCCAAAGCACATTGATCTTCATTTTCAAATCCTGATGGAGATTAACGTGCTTCGATTTGTAAGAATATCGATAACTATCGGCAGAAAATTTGTTCAAAAATTTGGAAAATTAGCACCACACGGAGAGGAATTTTTTCGAAAAATTCTAGTGCTGGCACGGGAAAAGAGGCGCAAAGTGACGGCCAGGAAAAAATTCCAGTGCCGGCACTAGAAATTTTATTGATGAAAACGTGAATTTTTCCCCGTATTTCTGTGAAAATTTCACAGAAATTCCGAGAAATTTTACCAGAAATACCAAGAAATTTTACCTTGACAGCACTAGAATTTTTCACAGCCAGTGGATTGTGATTATTTTCAGTACTCGTACTAGAATTTTTCTAGAAAATTTCTCTCCGTGCATTCTATGCTGCTAATGTGCGTACGAATAGTGAATTTTTCTCCGCTGACTCGGGAAAATGTACTAAACGTGAGGGTACTTTGTGCCGAAACTGTAAAATTAACCAATCCCATCAAAAATTATTCCACGAATGTGAATAATTGCTCGATATTCCGTAATCATTCACATATGTGTATTGTAAAATTTCACTTTCCTCTGTCCTTCACATGGCAAAAAATACCCTACCTGGGTAGGAATTTTTTGCAATGTGTTTTCTACCTGTAAACACCCACACACGAGCATGGATGCACAGACAGCCATACACTCATACTACCACTGACATCACGACACATCAAGGGACGAAGGTGCTGTTTGGGCCTCACCCCCACCCTCTACACAAGAACGACTGGACTGACCTGAAGGACGGTTACTATACAGAGGGATGCCGTGTCATTCGTCCGGGAGACATAGACGACAATATCCATTCGTCATTGACGTATGCAAAAATTGAATAGAAAAACTTACCGAATTCACTAAAAAATTCTATTGGAATTTTCTAGAAATTCTATTGGGATTCTATTAAAAATCTGGGGAATTCTCGTTAAAATCTATTTGTTTTTGCACTGATTCTATGAGATATTTGGTGGGAAAAGGTCAATAGATTTCGATATTTCTATATGAATATTCTCTTCGAAATTTTTCTGTAAGAATACATGGGTATGGATTTTCCAAGTTTTTTTCACTCGGATCCTGCAATGCAAAACAAAACAAAATATATACCGGAAAAAACTTAGAAAATCCGTGCGCAATAGTTTTAATTGAAAAAAACACAAGATAAAAATTCAAACAGAAAAATCGAAATGTATTGAATTTTTCCTATCAAATATCTAATAGAAACCGCAAAAATCAAATAGAATTCTAACGAGAATTCTCTAGAATTTTAATAAAATCCTCGTCAAATTTCTAGAGAATTCCAATAGAATTTTTTAGCGAATTCGCTCAGGTTTTCTGTTGAATTTTTTCATGCACGTTCTGACATTATTATTATTACTGCATTGAGTCACGGAAATATATGGACATTTGTTAAACTGCAATCGGTGTTTTTAGAGTTTCTTACATACCGAATGATTTTTCGCGCCACGATTACTTTTTATGTAGTGAAATTTTCCGAAACTTCACTTCCATAATTTTTGCATCCATAGATGTTTTTTTTACCAAACGAATCGGAAAATATCCTCCACAAACAGGTATTTTTTCATTGAATTACACGGAGAGAAATATTCAGTAAAAATTACGGAACTCACAATTCACTCACCGATTACGGAATCGACTCAGAAAATTTAAGTGACGGTATCGTATTTTTTCACAGGAGATTCAGTTAAACATTACGGAACGCTCCGCAAAAATTCAGGAACAGTTCCGTAAAATCTCCTACCACCACATTTCGCTCCGGAATTGCGGAAAAGATACGTAATTTTTATTGAATATTTCTCTCCGTGTACAATTCGCTCCTCAATTTCTTTTCGTACAGTAAAATTGACCACGATTTTTTAGCTAATTTTATCCAACTTTTCTCTCGGTGTAGAATCTTAAGAAAAGATATTAAAATCAATTTCATTGCAGTGAAGTTCAACCTCTTATAACAAAATTACACTTAAAACTTATCCATTCGGAAGGAAAAATAGGTGGCCATGAACTCTCTGATCTAATTAGATATGACCTCCCGTAATAACAATTGATCCAAACCAATGCGTAAATCCTCTCAATTTCCACCCTGCAATCGCATATTCAACCCGCATAATCCTCCTCTCTTCCCAGTACCTTGTCTCAAAGCAAATCCACCCCTGCCGCACAACAATTCCTAGCTCTCAGACCTCCAGTCGACTAGGTCTTCTTTATTTATCCCGCTATTTTGCTAACTTTACCACCGCATACGATCCCCCAACGTATCACAAACCCTCACAAATTTTTGTCTCACTTACTCCCGCACTATCTATTTTTCCCTCTCCTCTGGAAACCTGTCCTCGCTATTCGCACAGATATCCCACTACCCCGAAAAAGAGGGAACGTTGAAAATGATGGGGTTTTGTGGGGGTAAACACACGAGAAAGTGCAATGGTGGGGGTTGTGGATGCTGGTAAATGCCCGCCCCCTCCGTTAAACGGAGACCGCCTACCAGTCGACGCAGAGAGAAAATTCACCAAATCAATTCGACTAGTTCTACCTAGTACCCAGTGGTCTTGACATCATCACTACAGATTTGTGGAAAATTGGTGGCTAAATAAATACCAGGTGATTTTTTTTCTCCTAATTCCGCGTAATACCGTTTTTTTAATTTGTGAAAGTGAGTGAGATTCTTCTAACGATTATTGTTAACGCAGCAAAATCGTGTTATTTACCTCGCAATCGTAAAAAATTGAACCTAATGGATGTGATAAAAACAAAATAAATAATCGAATCCAAATGACCTTCGATAATGTGAAATTTAAATGGCAGGATGTAACGTACTTACCTGCATCAGCTGCTGATGACAGCGGGAACTTTCTGATGCATCTAATGACTTTATCAGTATCCCTGTAAGATACCTAAACCTAATAATTCAATGTTACTTAGAAGTGTTGTGAATAACTTTAATGGCTTTACTCATGGATAATATAAACCGAGGAGAATAAAAAAATCATACCGTTATCATTGAGAACACAAACTATTAGCGTAGGAGATAACGCTGATGACACAGTTTGCACTAGTGCAATGGAAATCAGTTGGAAATGATGTTGGCTTTCGCATAGGGCGATTGATCGTCAGTGGATAGTACGAAAACTTTGAATTAACACTCCTGAATTTTACCAAATTCAATGGATAATCGACGAGTGAATTGATTGATCCAAAAAACTCAAGTGACGATTGACAACGGACATGGAATCCATCATGATGTCGAACATTTCTTGCGACGGTTGCATTGACAGTGATCGTGACTCCGACTCTAACAGTATGATTGTGGATCCAGTGAGTCTTGATCAGAAAGCCTTGTCACCCCGTCCAGTAGGTAATATGAATGTAACCTCACATCTAATAGCATCAGCAACAACAGCTGTTCGCAATCGTAACAATAGAAACATCAAGAAGACGTATTCGATGATGTCGTCCAATCAGAAGATGGGGCAGTCGTCATCGTATCCTTCTGAAAAAGTTAGCTCCTCTCAAATAAAACCACCGTATTCTTACATCGCATTGATAACGATGGCGATTCTTCAATCACCTCAGAAGAAGCTCACATTGAGCGGTATCTGTGAATTCATAATGGCGAGATTTCCATATTACCATGAAAAATTTCCCGCCTGGCAGAACTCAATCAGACACAATCTCTCCCTGAACGACTGTTTTATAAAGATACCGAGGGAGCCGGGTAATCCGGGCAAGGGTAACTACTGGACACTGGATCCTCTTGCTGAAGACATGTTCGATAATGGAAGCTTCTTGCGTCGGAGGAAGCGATACAAAAGGCCGCCACCGCACTATGTCCTTCGAGATCGTGCTATCATGGCGACGTTTGCCATATGTGGCGACAGATCCGGATGTCCTGGAGGCAATCATCCTGGTAGTTTAGGGTATCCTGCGACTTACCTGACCCCTCCACCACGACTTCCACTTTTGGATTTTCCACCGTCGGCCTTGGAGGCACTCAAGTTGGGCGGTTTTCTCGAACCGCCACCACCACTCTACAAGCCGGTACCGATCTCAGCGCCACCGCCGCAGATTCGGCATCTAGTTGGCAGTCCGCCATTGCATCAGTCATCGTCATCGCCAATGTCGGCGGTTGTTCCGATGTCAGCGGTGCATTCTGGGCGGCATGCCATCACGGGGAGTCCTGGGGTTGCGGAGAAGAGAGCTAGTTTTAGCATTGATGCACTCATTGGGAAACAAGCGGCAACGGAACAGGTGATCGGGGGACTACTGGATCTCAGTCCGCCGGAGCATCGGGAAATCAGGAGCCAAGCGTCGGCATTTTCACCGCTTGTTTAATGAGTTTTCGTTGAGTGTGGATTTTTCAATTTCGAGATATGGTTTTTATTTGTAGTGGATTATTATTTTTTCGTTGCGGACTGGAGAGATCTCTAGATAATAATAAATGCCCTGTAAATATGCGGATCCGTGGTCTTATGGTTATAAAGCACATGATCATGATTGGAATTTTGACATTTGGTTGTTGTCAATCTTTTTCTGAATTGGGATATACGCGAAAAGAATCATTATTGAAAAGTATTGCACTTTAACACTATTCGAATAAATAATCTTGTAAATATTGATCGGGTTTAGATGGAACAGGAGTCACCCATTCATTTAAAATGAATGACGATGCAATTGTGGTTACAAAATTATCAGTGAATAGGTCATATTCATTCCAAGTTTTGGTTGTAATGTATATATGCAATAAGGACAAAATGTAAATCATCCATTTCTTGAAGCCATAAAAACTATCTCTCATGAGAACTGGTTTATCACTGATACCTTAAGTGTAAGTATGACTTAGAATCTGTTATTTATTTTCTAGATACAAAGAATGTGAATCTAGGGTCGAGATGTTTACTTTCTTGAAGAACAAAACCAACAAATTATATTATTGGTCACTATAAACATGCCGTGCATTTCAGAGAGCAAATAACTTATCTGTATTGAGTAAGATAAAACAGTATTGAGTATGAATTTCTAAGAAGAAAAGGAATATTCAAGTATTTCTTCTCTTTGTCTAGTTGTGATGAGAATTACCAGAAACAGAAAAATGTAAAATACCGCGGAGACAACTGTTCAAAAATAACGATTTTTTGACACGTGCAATAATTTAAAAAAATATTAGCAGAATTTATGAAGTTGACATGCGCTCGAACGAGAAAAAAATTTGCGTACAACAAACTAAATCTCGAAAAACCACTGTTGACAAGTGGATGCATGACACTTTTTTGCGATAAGATGAAACAACAACCGCGCAACTAATGTACCGACGATTACATATAGACTTGAATGTGTAGTCTGAGTGAGTGACATTGTCTTCAATTTTATGATCCGTCGCGAGACTCAACTATGAGTTTTTTCTCGAAATAGTTTATATTATAAATAATAAGAGATTTGTGTCAACAAAAACCCAAAATCATAGATTTATTAATTAAAAGGTATGATAATAAAATGTATACTGAACTGTATTCACCTTCATCATTATTCCTAACACCTGATGAAATTATAATTTTCTCCAAAAAATTCATTTTAGTCTTTTCATTAACAATGGCTCTAGGAAATTCCATTTCTCCAAAGCCATGTGAGAAAAATGTTATATGAAACAATTTTCACACCGAAATGTAATTACAATCATAGAGATGTAGTCATGAAAAATAGTTGCAGAAAAATCAGAAAAGGCAAAAGATAACGAATAAACAAAGGAGATGTTGAAAGTAGCGGTGGCGCGTGAACTAATAACGTGTTAGCAGGCAAAATATGCCCGCTGGGAGAGGATACCACTACAGCTATGAGAGATAGATACACTGGAGGAGGACTAAAAGAAGAAGTGGCATACCGTGTAGTCACGAAGATCAGCAGAGCCCGGCGAATGTTGAAGGAGTGGGAGTGGGAGGATGAAAAGGAGGTTGAGTAGGGGGGCCGGTTGGATGAGAATGAGTGGATTTTCATTGCGCTTTAATCCCTCGACGGGGATGCGGAGGCAACTCTTGTCGCATGGGGTGACAATATTGCATTCCTTGATCGTGATGGAGATAACAGCTGCTCTTCTTCACCCTTGATCATTCAGTATCACACTGAACGTGTGCATAATCTTTTTTATTGCCTCTTGTTGGGGGCATTGGTAATTATTGATTATTGTAATTGGTCGGAAGCACTGTTAGAATTTTTTGACAATTCATGAAAAATATGATAGTAACAACAACTATTTGTACAGAAGAATACGGTAATGACAATTAGGGAGGCATAACTCACTCCCAATAACATCATCCCACAGTCATGATTACAACAATAGCTCTCTACTTCCTTAACCATGACTACATCCCTCAAATTGTTTAACTCTCATTTCATCCATTATAATGTAAAACAACTTATCTGTCCTATTCAACCATGCAATACTATCAGCTATCTGAAATAATTATCTATCTACTCTTGTTTTTTTTCTGTGTTCTATAATCATAACATTGTATATCATATGTAAATACCAGGCTGAAGGCCCTTGGGCGATGACCAGTCACAAGCTTCTTGTGACAAATAAAAAATAAAAATATGATAGTAATTCTCATGAGAATGACCTTGAATCGGATTTAGGTGCAAAATGGTTATGAAATTTCTAGTTTAAGGTAAAACCCAAGGTAATTCATGAGTTTTCAGTGGGAGTGAAGTGTAAATTTCATAACTTGATTGAATTTTCAATGGAACATGAATATTTACAAACAAAATGACATGAATTTTCAATTTTTCCCTGAATTTTTCGGATTTTTTGGAATTTTCACGGAATAATTCAACTGGGAAATCAATTGAATATTTTATTGATTTTCAGATCATTTGAACCGAAAATTAATGGAATATTTGATTTTACAATGACAATATTTCCTGAAATTTCAGTGGAAATTAAACACGATACAAATTTCCAGGATTTGGCACGGAAAATTCTGACGAAAATTTTTACCAGTGAGCAATATTTTATATATTTCAGACGTATGCAATACATGGATTTTGATATGTAAAAAATGTTCGACCCATCCTCATTAAAACGGCGGCTGTCGAATAGATTCGGAGATTTTCGACAATTGTTTGTCGTCCTTTCAACGGGGAATCACTTATTTACACTTGATATCGAACAATGCGCTGCTACAAAGTAAATGTATCATTCAAGCAAGAAATGATGAGGAAGTACACATACATAAACGATAGGCCCGACGAGCTTATAACCGTGGTGACAATACAAACCGAAACAAACACTCACCGGCACGTGGCATGGTCACGTGCCACGAGACCAAAGGGATATATTACATTCCGTGTGCACACACACTTGACGGGGTGATTTTGAGAAAAAAGAAAAGGAAAGGGGAATTAAGAGCTAATGTGAACACTGGTAGCGTGAAATGAGGAATTGATATGGGTCGATGCTGATCGGGCAAGGCTAATGATGTCATCGAAAATGTTTTTTTTGTGGATGAGGCGTCCATTTAGATATCTGCATGTTGATCTTTGTCAAGATGATGATGTCGTATTGGTTAAGAACATCAGGCCATATCAAGTGAGAGGCTGTATGTAACCCTTTGAGCTTGCACAAGGCTTCGAGTAGGTGTCTTATGATCAAAGTGGACAGAATTTTCGAGTACCCAAAGAAAAAACAACCTTTATTCTGAGACTTGTGATATCAAATGAAGACTTTTGAAAGTGTCAATTTGAAACATTTGAAAATGTCAATTGGAAACTTTCAAAAGTTTCACGTTGAGACTTTTGATAGTTTCAAGTTGAGACTTTTCGAAGTCTTAAATCCATAGATTGGCATCAATCATTACTTTAGTAATATTATGAGAATTTGCACCTTACAATAATGAAGTTTTTACTTATCGTCATTGAAATTTCAAAATTAATAAAATAATTGATAATTTAAATTTGTCAATTATTAATTCATAAAATAATTTGGAATTTGAATATTTAAATTGATGATTGATAAAATAATTCGACATTTGAATATTAAATTGCTGGTTAATTTAATAATAAGAAATTGGTGAGTAATATTAACAATTGACTTATTCAAAATTTAATTGTAATTAACAATTATGATTACACCGATGTCTGCTTAAATCAAGACTTTTGAAAGTCTCAAGTTGAGATTTTCTGAAGTCTCAAATCGAGACTTCCAAACATCTCAAATTAAGACTTTCGAAAGTCTCAACTTGAGATCTTCCAAAATCTCAAGTTCAGAAGGCTTAAATGGAGACCTCAAAATCTTAAATTGAGACTTTTGCAGCTCTCAACTTAAGAATTTCAGGCTTCAAAGTAAGACGTTTATAAATCTGATTTGATGATCTTTGGAATCTTAAAATAAGATTTTTTTCGGGTGTAAATTCAACAAATTATTGCCATGGTATTCATTATATGCGATGACTTGCAACTTTCTAACAACTATTTCTATTTTGTATCGGACCTTCCACATAAGGTAAAATCATGTCTGAAATTTGGAAAGGATTCAGCCGGTCGACACGCAGGTTCATGTGTCGGTTCAGAAAATTCTCCGAATATCTGTTCTCTTTCAGGGTATTTTTTATGAGAAACATCCCAGTTTCCGTCATCTCTCGACCACAATCCCACGTACGAAATGCCAGTGTTGGAGAAATGGGCCAAGCCTGGCACAAGTCTGGGCTTGCCAAGCCTGGGCGCCCAGGCTTGGACCGAGGTTCGGCCATCCCTGGGGACCAGGGCTTGAGTCTCGGGAGAAGGGCAGGTAACCGAGCCTTGGTTGACAGATCTGGCCCAGCCTTGGCCGGACACTGGCATGCCGGAGCTCGATAACCAAGCCTCAGCCAGCGGTGGCCCGGAGCTTGGTCATTGGGCTCCAGCCGTTGGTGTAACTGTAAGGGTTAAGTCGTAAGGGTGAGATGATGAGAATGGAATCATAGGGGTGGAATCATAAGGGTAAAATCTGAAGAGTAAAATTGTAAGGGTCAAATCGCAATAATGGAAAGGGGCGAAAAAATCATAAGACTGACATTCTGAGGGTTGAATGGTAAGGGTGGAAACTTGAGGGTAAAATATTAAGGGTGTAATCGTAAAAAAATGGTGACATTGTAGGTGTTGAAGTCACATGTTACTCGCTAATTATTACGAAAAGAAGAAGAATCGTCATTCAACAGTAATCCTAATTGTTACAATTATTATTGTAATTAATAATAATAATTATTATTATTCATTATTGAATTAATTTACCGATTAAACTGTAGTTGAATCACTTAATATTTCTATCAACTGAATGATAAAACATTCAAGTCGAAAAAAACCGAGATGGAATTAATATGGAAGATTTGAAGTAGAGGTTTTACGAATTGCGCGGTAGACTAGTGGTTAAGGCGTCGGATTAGTAGTCGTGAGGTCGTGGGTTCGAGCCCACGTTAGGGGGTAATATTTTAAGTTAACAAAATCGGTTTTTCAGCGATGATTGCGTTAGGGTTTGGTAGGTAGGGCACAATCAATACTAAAAATCATCCTAAAAAATGTTAATTATTTTGTTTTTGTTATTATTGATAATTGCCATGAACAGTTTGGCAGCCAGTGCGGCACCAGTCGCATGCCGGTATTGATTTTTTTTCCTCGTTGAACCTATTACGAATGCTGAGGAGTAATATTAAATTACTTGTATTTCAATCACCCATATTATCATATTCATGTAATTAAGTAATGTTTAATTGAGCCTGGCCAACGACTGGCAATCAACGCTGGGCCGAGATGGGCGCCCAGACCTGGCCCGATGTTATCATTCCAGGTTTCAACCAAGTCCGGCGCGGTCCCGGTTGAGGAACGGGTCCCGAAGTTCGGCAGGCCGGCCACCGGGCTTGGGCCAAGCTCGGCCCATTCGTTTTTTCGTACGTGGGATAGCGTGACTGCGCCTTTCTGTTGAATAATTGAATGGTCTGAGTTAAAGTTCAGGTATATGATTGATGTATTTCTATGATGCGGTTATAATCTTGTTTCCTTCATGAGTGAGAAAATCAAGAACACAGGGCTGCCTCTATATGTGTGAGCTGCAACAGGCACTCATGGCTGTTGAATAATTCTACAATCAAGTCAGTCTTGATCTTTCGAAACTATTGTGATAATATCTTTTTCGTATCTTTCGAGAAAACATATACTTGAATGAATAACTCAAACTACATATAGTAGTTGGCAACCCGAATATTTTTCATAAAAACTTCGCTACAAAGAGAAATCGTATGGTGGAACTCATTGACAATATCATTAAACCTATTGAAAAAATCACTACAAATTTTCTACATTCTACATTGAAACATGTCAATGTTCACTTACCACTACCCTTTAAATTACCATAATTAAACCCAACCATTGAGTTAACGAGTAATATTATGATAATTGAAGTCCCTGGCAGGCTTTCTCTGTTTTTCCAGAAAAAAATAAAAATCCGTACTCCCTCAACACACAAAATGTGTGTACCGTCGGCCATGTTTAGTGAATTGGTGAAGGGGCGTGGCAACAAACGGGGCAAAGTTGGAACGCTGGTAGCAAGATATAGGAGTTGTCATGACAACGAGTTACTGGTGCTGGTTATCCGGATATCGACCTGGGATACCGAGGCACGGGAGGGTTGCTAGGCTTCTGTCCGGGAGGGAAAATGTTATCACTGCTTTGTGGCGGCTAAGATAGCAACCCCCTTCTTCTCATTCTGTATCATCCATCTCTCTTTTCCACAGCTCCTCTCACTCTCATCCTGTCTATATCTCTATCTTCCCAGTTTTATCTATCTGTATACATGGTCTAGTGGAACGTCGGGACTTTCTTGCTTACACTCTATACCCAACGTACCATACGTGTATACATGTATTGCTTCATAACTATAGACAACATTTGGAACATACTGGAATTCTCAGAATGTCTGTGTACAGGAGGAGGATATTAGATTCTTGTACCAAAGTTTTTACATGGAGAGAACGACTTGACGAGTTTGTTCACATACACAGAGCATACTTCACTTGATTCCAACATTTTCATTGGAGTTAACTACTTGAGGATATCTGTGGCAGACAATTCCTTTGTATTTTTGCTTTTGAATGGAAACTTTGAAATTGTTCTAATTCAATTTTTCGAATTACTGTGTTATATCAACATATTATGATATGGAAAGTCTGAAATAGTACATTATGTTGCAAAACCGATAAAAGTATTCAACATAATTACAGTTTTCATGATTTTATCGACCTTGGTATATATGCATTTGGTGAAATTATTTGGCTTTTCGCCATACCCGGCGTCGAATTACCGATGCTGTTCAATCCTCGGCCAAGAATTCGCATGCCAAGCCTTGACGACCCACTCACGGCCAAACATCGGCTTTGGACTGGCATGCTAAGTCTCGGCGAGTCCTTCACGGTCAAGTGTCGGCTGAACGTCAAATGGCCATTCGTCGAATCCCAAGTGTCGGTCAATAATTGGGTAAAATTTCGGACGCCAAGACTTCATAAGGGTCAAACAGGAAAGACAAGTTAACTAATTTCAAGGGTCAAACTCTCATTACGGTTACTGTTCAGCAGAGACACCAAGCACAATATTCCAATGGGTCAAACACTCACAAAGGTCACGAGGATCATATAGGAAAACGTGTAAACAGATGCTAAGGGTCAAACGATCATAAGGTATGTAAGGGTCCAACTCGAGACCTTAATGCTTATTATTTATTGATCATAAATAAATGAACTGTTTACCATATCGATATTGAGTTTCACAATTAAAGAAAATTAAAGAATCCGATAAGAAAACCATATTTTATTCATATTCCCGATAAACTTCTTCGTAGCTAACGACTCTACAGTGGCCGAGTGGATAAAGTCAAGGACCAACAACCCGAAGGTTCCAGGATCGAATCCCGACAAATCCAACTTTTCACTCATCATTATCAGCGGTTATCAGTTTCTTTAGGAAGAATTAGCCGATGAATGTGAATTAAATCAAAAAAATGATGTATTAATTAATTTTTTCAACTATTAAAAATGAGTATTGGGTGGGTCACAGGTGTCGATCATCGACCAACGCTTGGCAACCAATACTCGCGCAATATTATCAAACCAATAACTAGCCGAGGCTGGGCCAAGGCCGATTGAGGATCGGCACCCAAGACTCGGCTGCCAGTACTGGCCCAATCTTGGCCCGTTTGATTTTTCGTCCTTAACCGAGACGCCACAAACACGTCGAGTTTGATTTTTCGAGAGAGAAGTTATATAACCTCTCTCTCGGGAAGTTAAAAATATACCTGAACGTGAGTCTGTTTAGATTGATTGAATTGACAAAATTCAGGTGCAGTCCATTCACATAAACTGATATTATATATCGAGAGGCTTCATTTAATTTAGGAGTCATATATATATACTCCTAAATTATCCAATGAAACATCTGGTTTTTACAAAAAAAAAATGTTTCCAAATTTTTCCCTATTATCTTTCTTCTTATATGTATGCATTATTATTTTGAAGAGTTCGAAATGGAGATGAGAAACTTCCAACGAAACTTTCTCGAACATGTGATGCCGTGGGCTGTTAGACTTTACCAAATTACATAGTTTATATCTCTCATTATTTGATGATGGATCATGTGAATTTAAACACTGGTGCAGTCTATTAAGGATTAGAGACATTAAATGCTTCCAGTGTGTGCATTTAAGATGGCACATGGAAATAGGTGGGACAATTTAAATCTCATCTGAGCCCAGACCATTAGGTCATTTGTTTGTGTAAACAGACCAAACATAGAGGACAATTGGTGCTTTGGCTGGATATATACACTCTCAGTTGCTCAAACAACCGAGTGTCCATTCCCACGAGGATTTTACCAGAACAATGTGATGGAGCTGTGTATATGCAACGTTGTTAGACATATACATCGATTGTGGAGGTACAGAAAGTGTGCATCAAGGATGCATAAATTGGTGTTTATTGAATCTTTCTTCATATGAACTCGGTTTACGAATTGACAGGGGATTCTACATGTAATGAAAAAGTAGAAATGTGAAAAACAGTTGTGATTATAGCTAGTGATGCCGCAAGACAAGACAAGACAAGAATGAGGTGGCTCTTGTCTTGTCTTGTAATTTTAGGGTTTTTCTCTTGTCTGGTTGGATATGTGCAAGAGAAACAAATTATTGTCTTGTCTTGCGTTCTCTTGTGCACCTCGACAATTCTTTTTTTATTCCGTGAGATTAATGAATCGAATTTTTCTCGTTTGGCACGAATGGCTCGTGATTATTTGACAATGCATCCAGTGTTCCTTCAGAAAGGTTCATTTCAAAAGCTGGCCTCAACATCTGAAAACACCCGAGTCTATTGAGCAACAAAAAAGTTGATTACTTCCTGTACTTTTGCCAAGTATATTTACTAATTACTAGAAAATTTACACATGCCTCATGTAGATATTTATATACATTTACTTGTGGCAATTAAATATACTTGGCAATAGCACTTTTTGTTCTCAGTATATCATCTCCAATGGCTCCAATGGCTCATCAAAGCCGCGCTATTCGAGAGGAAAGATTAATATAATCGAGGAATACATGATTTTGTATGATAACCAGGGATAGATAAAATGTTATTTAACAAAATGGCCTTATATTATTGATAAATAAAGTGTTTTTGACGAATTTGTTAATTAATTATTTTCTCCCTTGTTCCATATCTCTTTTCTCTTGCCTCTTGTGAACTTCCCTCTTGTCTTGTCTTGTTTCTCTGGCGCTCTTGCAGCATCACTAATTGTAGCCACATGTTCCAAAAAAATAATGTTCAACTTTTCGGATTCTCCGCAAAAAAAAAAATCGACATGTATGGATTTTATGTTCAATTTTCCTCGAGCTGCCTAAGATTGAAAAGCCCTCGATATTCGGGGCGACAAAAGTAGGAGAAACTTTTGTCCAATCAGCAGAAACCCCGGAGCCTTGTAGATAAGGGGCAATAAAACTCTAGCGTATGGACTGGAGGTGTCTAAGAAAAGGACATTTTTTCTGCTGACTGATGCGTGAATGAGAAGAGCTACTCTATCCTGGCAGAGAGATGAACCCCATCCGTTTTATCAATCGAAAGTGTACAAATAGAGGAAGATGAAGGGACGATGCAAAATGTAGCGGAGGAATATAAATGAAATCAATCTCGCTGCTAGATTGGAAGAGTGAGTACACGGTATATGGTTGATGAAATATAATGACGTGAGACGCTAACCTGTTATGGGTATTAGTGGCGCATGATAGGCACCGCGGGTGGTAATGGTTTGTGTGTGAGCGAGGCGAACGGTTAAGAGGGGGGTGAGCTGTGGGGTGAGTACGAATAAAACAATTAGGGGACGCTCGGCGTACCCTTGAACGAGCACCCCCAGGGCTTTTTTTCCTATGCTTCATAGATACATATATATATACTTTGAAGATAATCGTGGAAAAAATGGATGAAAGTTTTGTGATTGAGTATCGCTTGAAAATTGACATGATTCATGTTATAGCCCGAGTCGAAGAATTAAATTCAATTGATAGTCTAATTTGTAGTGTAGTCGTGGAGGTTATTATACATACACTGAGAGAAAAACGAAGAAGTTCTCAAACAAATCCGGCTGGGACCAAAAATAGGCTAGTTAAAAATTACTAAAAACGAACTTGTTTGATTCGAATTTGAAAGTCTTAAACATGAATAATTGTTCGGCTTCCACAAACAACGAAATATTTGGATCAAGAGGTGAATCATTCACACGAGACGTGCCTTTCCAGGATAGAGGGAAGTTTATTAAGTAATATTCTGTCCCTATGGTTCAAGATTGCTATCATATCTTCATGATTATTTCATTTCAGGATTCATCTATTATTTGTGATTATTCAATAACTGAAACGAAAAACTACTAACCATTGTTTCACATCAAATGAACGACAAAAAAAAAGAAATATTGCTAGAAAAATGACAAGTCTTGCTTCCGCAGAGAGGATATAAGATTTTTGAAGCAAATAAATCTATTTTTGCAACCGAAATTTTCCATTTCAGGACTGTCGTCAAATGATTAGTCCTAGATTTTATTTTTTTTGTAACTTTCAACTAGCGATTTTTTTTTAGTTTAAACAAGATTTGTTGGAGAAAACATTTTTTTCTGTCCGTCCTACGTACGAAAAAACGAATGGGCCGAGCTTGGCCCAAGCCCGGTGGCCGGCCTGCCGAACTTCGGGACCCGTTCCTCAACCGGGACCGCGCCGGACTTGGTTGAAACCTGGAATGATAACATCGGGCCAGGTCTGGGCGCCCATCTCGGCCCAGCGTTGATTGCCAGTCGTTGGCCAGGCTCAATTAAACATTACTTAATTACATGAATATGATAATATGGGTGATTGAAATACAAGTAAT
>NW_021680704.1:227719-255501 GCF_001412515.2 Diachasma alloeum
TCGTTGAACCTATTACGAATGCTGAGGAGTAATATTAAATTACTTGTATTTCAATCACCCATATTATCATATTCATGTAATTAAGTAATGTTTAATTGAGCCTGGCCAACGACTGGCAATCAACGCTGGGCCGAGATGGGCGCCCAGACCTGGCCCGATGTTATCATTCCAGGTTTCAACCAAGTCCGGCGCGGTCCCGGTTGAGGAACGGGTCCCGAAGTTCGGCAGGCCGGCCACCGGGCTTGGGCCAAGCTCGGCCCATTCGTTTTTTCGTACGTGGGATCTGAAGTTATAAATCTTGAAAGTGGTGTTCCAAGTAAATCCCATGATTTACCCCTACATTTTGATCGAAAAACCCATTAATATCATTGCAATAAAACGTAATTCCCATATTGACATTACCTTTCATCCTAAATATTCTGGGATCATCCTCAACAAAAAGAAGTAATTTCTGGTGGCGGTCTCATGAACATCACCCCCTAACAAACTAGTGTCATGATCCCCATAATGATTGAGTCCCCCGGAACTTCCAATATTGCGATCCACACTGACTTGTGGCCATAAATTATTGTGGCGTTATTCACCCGCTGACGGACCCGAATGGAGCAACGATTTGTTACCATATTCAAGAGAGGGGAAAAGTGTCACGATTCATAGCCGACGAGTCAGGCGGTAATGACGAGGGCGTTTTATGAAAATTACATAATAGTCCGATAAAATTTTTCATCGCCGATTTGAATTCTTTGCTATTTTTTTTATGTATTCTATGAAAATTCAAAGAGAATTAGAATTTACAGAGAAAAAAATCCGCACATCCGAGCTGGGATTCGAACTCGGCTCTCCCAGTTACGCGCCGAGCACTCTCCCAACTAAGCTACCGGGAACTACGGAAATTTTCCCTCAAAATTCGCCACACAACACAGCCTAACCACCTTTAGGCATTATTTATGTATAAATTAATCTAGCGACGAGCGCGAAGCGCCTGTTCTTCGGAAAAAAGAGAAAATGTGATAAAATTTTCGATACACAATTTATATTTTTTTATTACATCAAGACTTTTGTAAGATGATAAATTTAAAATTGTATCTGAACAATTGAATATAAGAATTTATTAATAAGAAAATATAATTCGTTCTATCATGTAGTCATTATATAATAAGAATAAACGTGCCTCCGAATATTTTAGGGCATATTAATGCACATGACGAACTCCATCAGCAGGTATTATATACGATATAAAAAGTTTTCCCTACCAAAAATGGGGAGTGTTTGTCTGTCTGTATATAAATAAAGCACATCTGTTTTATCGAGCAGGTGGTGCGCTGGACCGCATTTCAATTCCGTACGTAAGTGGATTAACTCCTAAAATGTTTTTGTAGGGAGTCACGTGCGACGTGTCAAAATAAGTTAGTATGTATCAGTTTAGGTTTCTGTCGATAATTTCACTCGTTTAATAGTAATTTTAGAAATCTGTAGGCAGTGCGAAATCTCTTCAATGAAGCTTTACAATATTGGAAAAAAAGTGAAATTTCATCGACAGTTGACTACCAATTTTCAGGACAGTGACACTAAATGCGATTTAGGGGGAAAAATCATGAAATTTCAGGTTTTACTGAAAATTCAGTAAAATTCCAGAATTTTAAGGCGCATAAAGACGGAAATTACTTAATTTATTTGAATTTCCAATCTAATATGAATATGCAAGGGTCAAATTGTATTGAACTTTCAGTGAAATATGAAATTTCATGATTTTTTTCCTCTAAATCTCACTCAGTGTCACTGTCCTGAAAATTCAACAATATATTTACCAGAATTTTCTGGTTTTCTATTCATTTTCAGGGAAAAATGGCACGAAAATTGACAGTTCTGTTTGATTTTCCCACGAAATTCTGAATTTTTAATGACAAGATCTCCTAAAATTTCAGTGGAATTGGAACACGGCAAAAATTTCCGTAATTTGACACGGAAAATCCAGATAAAAATTTTCAACAGTGTATTCAAGAGATTTTGCACACTTCTATTCAAGATCATCCTACTTTTCGAATTTAGGAGATCGTGAAGAAAATGATGTTGAATAGACCGATTTTCGTCATTAGAATTGTGAAAAATTACACCTACAGACCGCCCCTGATATAGTTTCCCACCAATACACATATACGACGGAATCGATCAATTGATTCAGTCCCCACTTGCATATTATATGAAAGCCCACTGGAACTAATGCAATATCCAGATATCCATTTGAGCCGAGAGGTGCAGAAAAAGAGGATATTATGAAGTGGAAGAGGATAACAGAAAACTCCCAGCAGAATGAACTTTATAAAAATGTTATAAGGGATCTAATTGGTTGGCCATTTAAGGAGATACGTCTCGGCCTCGGGGCTTTCATGCAAAACTGTAGCCAAGTCGTAATTGAAAAGTTTCTTTTTCTGAAACTGTCTTGAGAATTTTATCATAAAATTTCAGAACTATTAGGTAGAAATATGACGAACTTTTAAATATGTTTTTTGCGATAATTTGTAAGTAACATCATGAGTGACATGCGTCGATGACTAATGGATTGTAAATACTCATATTGTTGAGATCTAGTAATAAACGAATGTGAATTATAATTTAATGCAAGAGAATTATAATATTAGTGCGGTGATATGATGAAATTATCAAAGAAAAACGTTCCATATGAAGAGACTGATAGAGTATTTAGGGATTGTGTTCTTCTACTGCGCCACCTAGTGGTGGCGTCCCTGTATTCAGATTTTCATTGTTTCCGCACGGAAAAAAAATCACAGTAAAAGGTAGCGAACTCTTACATAAATCATAGGACATTGGACAACCAATGAAAAATTCATACATCTATATAAAGTTTTCACGAATATAGTCCGGTAATTTTTCCCACGTCATAATAGCACTCTTTTTGGTGTATTGATTTATAACCTCATTGGCATTGAAGATTACTTCGAGACTCTTGGCGACCTTGTGTATATGATGAAATATCCCAGAATTCTCGTGAGGTTCAGTAATTTTTAAGTTCCCGACCCAAAGGGAGGAAGTTATTGTGATGATCCCGAAAATCAAATCGGGAATTTCCATGATTTGTCGACGCTTCATGATGTTTAGTATCATTTTTAATCATTTTTGAAAACATGTTCGTATGTGCGTGCGTGTATATACGTATGTGAATAAAGTTTTGTCCAACGATTTCTCCAGAACTAATGGACGGATTCAAAATTTTTATTTGCCATCGATGCGTTCTTCAGTAATTTATAACTGATTACCATGTGAAGACGATTGCCTCAGCCGTTCTTGAGTTATCCTAAAAAAATATGTGAAAAAACGCTAAAAAACGACGATTTTAAAGAAATCAAACGATTTTGCCGGTAATAATGATGGGATTCGGATTCATTTTTTGCAATCAATGCATTGTTATGCCACTCGATTCTAATTGGATGTTGAGCAAAATCGTCTCAGCCGTTTTCTCGGTATATTCGGATAGAAATGTCAAAATTTGCTTTTTTTTTCTAATATACCGAAAAATGGAAATTAGTTGGGAGTCACGGCTCCAACAGTTATCAACTGGACGACATTTCAACTACGACATATCAACTAGGACATTTTAACTGAGATTTTCAACTGCGACATTTAAACTGCGACAAATCCGCTGGGTTTTTCTTAACTACGACACTTAAACTAGGTTTTAAGCAATGGCGGACAACAAATTAACAATAATATAGCGGTGAATATAATTCTACGTTTATTATTTGAACTTCCAAAAAAAAAACATCAATACTTGAACTAAACAATCAATAAGCCCAAATTAATTCAATCAACCAATACTCGCGGTTGAAAAACATCATCATTCACCATTAGTAATCTCATCCACCAATAACTTGCTTCCTTTGCTGCTAGGTGTAAATGTGAGAGGCATCACGATTATCCGATGTTCACTATGCACAAAATTAGATCTTCGTGATGATTATTCCTTCCGATTTTCCTTCTGTATTTATTTTGGTGATTCGGTTGATAGAGCGATACGGAAGATCTATACAAGAGTCAACACATGGCGAAAACACCTGTTATACCCTTTATAGCTCATTCGGTTATCATCCGAGTGTATAGGCCAACAAATTAAAGAAATTTCGGCAAAGGTTGTAAAAACGGCAGTAAATATTTTTCAAAAATATATTTGAATCGTTGAAACAGAAAAATTTGAGTTGAAATGTCGTAGTTGAAAAATTTTAGTTTTGTCGCAGTTGAAATATCATCCAGTTGATAAGAGGTGTCACCGGGAGTCACACCCACTTCAGCTCATACGTAATAGGAGCGAGCGACCAATAAAACCCAGACGAATGTTTATGGAGATCTTTCGGTATGTTTTCATAATAATGTGTCTCCGTATCATTCGCAACTGAAGACGAAAATAGCAAATAATTTTGAAATATAGAACAAGCGAAAAGGGTTCATGATTGACCCGCTGCTTCCACTTAAAAGCCACTTGTGCTCATTACCGAGTTCATCATCACGGTATATTTTTGAAATTTTCTATCAGTACTTTGGTTGAAAAAAAGGAAATTGATTGGCTAAAAGAATATCAAATGATTTACGTAGACAGCATTCTGATAACACCTTCATTTGTGTTCGAAAACCCGTATCGAAGTTCAGCCCTCACTAATATTGGTAAGTTCTATAGTGTAATACTTATGAGTTGGTCTATTTAAATACAATTCTTATTCAATCCTACGCATTATAATTACTAGAATTATTTGCTCCTGTGATTATAAGATGTCCTTCACCTCCGCTGTTCTTCTAACAACAATTTCGAATCAAGAATAATATACTTGTATCGAGTATTTTTTATTTTTAATTCAGGTTTATGCACATACTTGATTCTGGTATAAAATATAGTCAATTCAGTTATATATTTTTCCGTGCGATTTTGTCCTATATAACTTTGAATTCGCACATAGGTAGAACATGGTAGGACTATTTAGGACTTAACTTTCAACACGAGGATTGACGAAAACCTATTTTAAAGTCATAGAGAGTACGCCTACGGGTACTGCGCCACCTTGCGTTGGCGTCTCTGAACCCTGACATTCATAACCTCCTTGATTTACACCTGATGAGCAAGGAATTGAAAATGATATCGAAACATAGAATCGAAGGAGGGTCAATTCATGATTAAATTGGGGTGAAGGATAATATTATTGTAATGACATGAGACACATCGTCAATTCGAGCGTTCTCATGCGAAAAGACTAACGTAGAGTATTCATTATGGTCATGTCCGTCTACACGATACTCCCGAAGTGCATTGGCACGGGAAATATTTATTCAAATATAATTATGGTCTATAAATGGAATCCATTATTTTGGTAACAGTTAATCACTATTATGACTCATGACTAAACAAGTTCCACATTATATCCACCTTAATCCCACACACGATTCAACAAAAGGATTCTCAACAACAACTGCTAATAACCCTCATGTTGTCAACTGCAACAATACACTTCCTCAATTCCCTCTGAAAAGAGTGATTTGGCTTTGAAAATATACAGAGAGCCGCGCAAAAACCTGAAGATTGGTATAAAAGAGTTGCCTTTGACACGCAGTGTATACGACAGGTGGAGTGTAGTGGAAAGAAGAATGGGCCAAATGAAGCCTCCTAAATTTTCAACACCCACAGCCCAGTCACTCCACTCCTATTCCTCTTCCGTATCATTCCCCCCCAAATCCCTCCACCCTCTGGGCATTAAAACTCAACATTTGGCACGTCCAAACACGCATTCACTGGCTGTCGTGGAGGGAAAAGCTGAAGAGAGATAAGCCGGCTGTGGATGAAATGTAGGAAATGAGAGGGAGAGCATGGGGATGACGCAAAGTCAGTGCGGGCCAATGAACTGGCTGGGCATTGTCGAGGTGTTTGGGGCAGGCCACTAGTGGGGCGTGGCTAGAGGGAAATGTGGAGAATACTGAGGGTGGATGAAAACAAGGAGCGATAACTGGGTGATGAAAGGGTGAGGTGGAGGACGAAGTGTGCCCCGGGGTGTAATATCATACCGCTAGGTGGATAAATAGACGCGTGAGATGGCTGGGGGTGACAGTATCAAATGGTTTTTCGCGGAAAAAATGAAAAAAGGAGGTACAACAGTCAGGGAGGATGAAGAATAGCGGCGGGGGGATTACCTCTGGCTGGAAGGAAAAATGAAGTTACGGCGAAGGGGCCGGAGGGAAAGGTAGAGGAAAAGCTGTGCTTTGGGAAGGCTAGAACAAATAATGTTTTTTTTTCGTCTTGACGTGTAGTAAATGGTGTAATAAATACTCTCATTTTGGGGGGAAGGGAGTAACAAACATTTGGAATAGATCAATGTGTTACGTATAATTATGAGGAAATTGGGTGTCAGCATTATTAGAATACAAAAGGAGACAAGTGTGTTATGGTTGTTGGAAGAACCTGAAACACACTGGATTCGGGTATTGAATGATGAATTCACTTTTGAATTACTTCATTATTATTATTGAATTAATTAGTTATGGGGATTTTATTCAGCTAGTGATTTATCGACGTGGATACGTTTATGGTTTCAATATGCGGGGTCATTTTGGGAAACAGTCCTTATGTGCTGCACCATCTATCGGAATTCTAGAAAATTCTAGACATTTCGAGGTAATTCGAGAAGTTTCTTGAAATTTCGAGGAAGGGAGTTTCTAGGAAATTCGAGAATGAAGGGAAGACCATGTACGTATTCGCGTACAATTACAACTGTATCAAAGATACAGCCGCCTGCAATTTTTCTTTGTCAGGAGTAACCGTTATAGGAGAGGGTATATATGCCTGTACCTAAGAAGAAATGTCAATTTTGCATTTTAAATCTTTCCTCTGAACAAAAAAATTATTTTAGAGTCTTTTTTGACTATTCAATGCGTTATTGCTCAAGTGTGCGCACAGGAAAACATACGTTTAAGAAGTCATCTTTTACACTTTCTGAAGCGTATTTCACCTTTGAAGTGGAAGCGTAAATTACCTTCCAACTTCTATTTAATTACTTCACCAGTAATTTACGATCTTGTATTTGTAAATTACGATGATTTCTTTCGTATTTTACGTTTACTTTTCTGTAATTATAACGACGAAAAAAAGTTATTGTAAGCATAACAGATGTTTTGTTTGGGTGTAATATACATGTTTATTTTAATTGTAAAATACACCTTTTTAAATATTGGCAAAAGGTAATTTACGTTTAGGTTTTTTGTGTGTAGAGACCTAACTCTTTCAGGAATTTAAAAAATTAATAAAACAACGATAGTGAGAGCCTATTGAATATGGTATCATCCGCCCTCGGGTAACACCGCTCGGCAAGATTCCAACATCGCTCATAGCCTGCTACGTGTATCTCAAACTATAACCTAACCTCGAACCAACCACGGTCAAATTATAGAAAAAAAATATGAAGTGAATTTTGAGAAACTGAGTGAATAATAATATTTGTTACATCTCGTGGGGATTTCTGAATTGTGTGATTGTTTTTCCATTAATTATTCGAGTTCATTCACGTCCCACGTACGAAAAAACGAATGGGCCGAGCGTGGCTCAAGCTCTGGGGCCGGCCTGCCGAACTTCGGGACCCGTTCTTCAACCGGGACCGCGCCAGACTTGGTTGAAACCTGGAATGATAACATCGGGCCAGGTCTGGGCGCCCATCTCGGCCCAGCGTTGATTGCCAGTCGTTGGCCAGGCTCAATTAAACATTACTTAATTACATGAATATGATAATATGGGTGATTGAAATACAAGTAATTTAATATTACTCCTCAGCATTCGTAATAGGTTCAACGAGGAAAAAAAATCAATACCGGCATGCGACTGGTGCCGCACTGGCTGCCAAACTGTTCATGGCAATTATCAATAATAACAAAAACAAAATAATTAACATTTTTTAGGATGATTTTTAGTATTGATTGTGCCATACCTGCCAAACCCTAACGCAATCATCGCTGAAAAACCGATTTTGTTAACTTAAAATATTGGGCTCGAACCCACGACCTCACGACTACGAATCCTACGCCCTAACCACTAGTCTACCGCGCAATTCGTAAAACCTCTACTTCAAATCTTCCATATTAATTCCATCTCGGTTTTTTTCGACTTGAATGTTTTATTATTCAGTTGATAGAAATATTAAGTGATTCAACTACAGTTTAATCGGTAAATTAATTCAATAATGAATAATAATAATAATTATTATTAATTACAATAATAATTGTAACAATTAGGATTACTGTTGAATGACGATTCTTCTTCTTTTCGTAATAATTCCCTGATGAAATTATGGACTACTTTTGGACCAAATTTGGACGTGATTTTTCTGACGTCTATTTTGGTCTGGTGGACGGTCCAAATGTGTCATTTTAGGACTTTCGAGGTCCTGGATTTTTTATTATGCATCAAGTCCATAGGACGTCCTCTCAAAGATTCTTACGTCTAACAGAGGTCTAAAAGACGTCCAACCGTATGTTAAGGGGAAGAATAATAGGGGTCAAAAGGGCGTCCAGCAAGAGGTCCCAAGAGGTCCAATGTAAATTCATTAGGTGTCCGTTGGACGTCCGAGAAGGTCCTATCGAACGGTCCACAGAACGTCGCATGAGGGCTCGTATTCAAGTCCACAAGACGTCCGATATTATCAAATGGGCGTCAGTTGGACGTCCAAGAAGGTCATATTGAATGGTCCACAGAACGTCGCCGTGGGACTCGAATTCAAGTCCACAAGACGTCCAATATTATTGAGTGGACGTCAGTTGGACATCCAGTTGAGGTCCAAAGATTGGTTTTCGGAAGGTCCAACAACGTCCTGCTGTTGGTACTCACTCAAGTCCATAAGATGTCCGATATCATTGAGTGTAGTGTCCGTTGGACGTCCAAGAAAGTCATATTGAATGGTCCACAGAACGTCGTCGTAGGACTCGAATTAAAGTCCATAAGACATCCAATATTATTGAGTGGGCATCCGTGGGACGTCCAGTTAAGGTCCAAAAATTGGTCTTCAGGAGGTCCAACAGCGTCCGGCTGTNCCGTAGGACTCGAATTCAAGTCCACAAGACGTCCGATATCATCAAGTGGGCGTCAGCTGGACATCGACTAAAGGTCCAAAAATTGGTCTTCAGGAGGTCCAACAGCGTCCGGCTGTTGATGCTTCCTTAAGTCCATGAGACGTCCAATATAATTGAGTGAATTATCTGTTGGGCGTCCAAGAAGGTCCTATTGAATGGACCGTAGAACGTCATCGTAGGACTCAAATTCAAGTCCACATAACGTCCAATGTTATTTAGTGGACGTCAGTTGGACGTCCAGTAAAGTTCCAATAAATTGGTCTTCACGAAGTCCACCAGCGTCCTGCTGTTGCTGCTCGCTCAAGTCCATAAAAGGTCCGAAATAATGGAGTGGACGTGCAGCGAAGTTCCACCAATGGGTCTTCTTGAAGGCCAATAGTGTCCGGTTGATCTTTCATCCAAGTCTCCCAGACGTCCGATACAATTGAGTGAATGTTCATTGGACGTTCGGCAAAGTCGCATGAATGAGTCCTACGAAGGTCCAACCGCGTCCAGCTCTGATTAACGTCCACTGAACGTATGATCCAATGAAGTAAGCATCCGTCGAAGGTCCAATAGAGCTTCATTTATGGGTCTTCACGAGTTCCAACGACTTTTCGTTGATATCTGATTGAAGTCCATAAGACGTTTGATAATCCAGTGAACGTCTATTTGACGTCAAACAAAGTCTCATAGATGTGTCTTCAGTCTGCTGGACACCCAAAAGTATCTCGTTAGATTGCGATTGGAGTCCTTGACATAATTGAAATAACTTTCATGTTTCAACTCTGAACACTTGTTTTATTATCTTATTAGGTAATCATATTACACTCTAACTTTCAAATATCTATTACCCAGACTAGATAATTTATTATAGTAAAATACTGTGGAAATTAACCTAAAAATATGTTGAGATAAACAAAAACATAAGACGTGACATTGGTAGAGCCCGCAGTACACATGGGCTGGACAATTTCATTGAATTTCCATATTTTTTTCATTGAAAACTATACAAGGTTCTTGCAGTTTCTATGTAAACAATCGCTGCTTTTCCGGGCATTTCTTTAAAAAGTGATGGTCAATACCCTATTTTTTGCTAAAAAATAATTCAGATCTAATTTTCCTATGAATTTTATTCCATTGAAATATTTTCCACTGATATCCCTCGGCTAGGATTATTTTAGTTAGGTTTTATAATTTGTCGCATGAGATTAGAAAAAAATGAAGTTAGAAAGACTCGGAAAGGTTCTGTGGAGGAACTTTTTCAAAAAATATCTTAGTATATAATTACATTGAAGGATCACGGCCATGGTTGTATTCCATGAAATAGTTCCTATCAACCATTTTCGAACCTCCGGAGGTTCTGAAACCTCCAATCATAATTTTCTTGTAAATTTCTTCATATTTATCTTTTTTGGAATTATATTGTTGTTGATTTTTCATAAAATTGGTGTTCTCATTGTGTGGGTGTGGAAGGTAAAATTGCAAGCTGGGAGTATCGTCCTCCCTCCCCCTTATAACAAGTAGAGTTTACTCTGATACCTGAGCTACCAGCCATTGTAATTCTGTTAAAATTGTTGAAAATTCTAAATCGAGAGGAGTCGATGCACTCTTGAAAAATAATCCATCGACTGGCGTCCAATATATTTAAGATTTCAATTAAAAATAATTCTATTCTTCATTCTAAATTTTTCCCCGAACGTCACAACTATCTTAATATTATTTTAATACATGGCGCCCAACAAATGTAATTTTCCATTTTAAGAAAAGAAAAAAAATTAAAACTTCAACTTTATGTGGCCTCCCGATAACTGGAAACGTCACAGAATATCTGAAATACTATTCAACCGATTTTTTTAATCGTTTTTTTACATCGCTTCGACCCGGTTGGGGTATGCTGCGATGATGATCGAGACTTTAAGGTTGTTGTCGTGTAACTTTTTTTTTCGACGGTTTTTTTAAAATTTTTATCGTAGGTCGCTCTAAAAATTAGCTGTAAAATAAGCCTATTATAATTGCAATTGACAATCTCAAACTTAAGATGATTTTTTTTTAATTTTACATGTTGCTAAATGCAGTTTCATCGTTTTTAATTTTTTTAAAAACAACCACTCGAAATTTTTATTTTAAAAAAATACAGTGTAGAAATAGTGTCAATGTACAGAAAAAAAATGAAATTGATTGACCATTTCACTTTCGAGAAATCATCATAGAAAGTTATTTTTTTTCCCCAATGGGCGGAGCAAGTGAGTTTAGTATGTGAGTCATGACAACAACGCAGCTTCGAGTCAGTGGCGCGGATGTATTTGAAATGGTCGGGTTATAATGAGTAGTTCAAAAATGCGGTAATTCAGTCCTTTTTTTTATTGACTATCTATAAACACTGTAATAATTAACAGACATGGAAAATAGTATAATAAAATAATAGATAGTCATGTGATATTTGACTCATGACTCTCAAAAAAAAAATTTTATCAATAAGTTTTTTAGTTTTCGTAACTCGGGGTTTGTTCATGTCATTTCGTTCTGATAATAATTGCATCAATCCTCTTTTTTATTTACTCGCTGTCAACAACACGTCAAATGAGATACCAGAGTTGGCAACTTTTTTTTAACATGTCAGATACATTGCTCTTTAAAACCATTAACGAAGGTAATAATATCAATGCTTTTTCTTTAGTAATTTCCGATACGATACACTCCAAGTACGACTTTTTTGCAAGGAATAATTGTTCCTTGGTTATTAATTTCTCTGACAATGTTTGTAAAACTTCAACATCAAATAGTGCTTCATGGAAATTACCACTAATTTCCAGAAAATCTTCTTCTAACTTGCCTAATTTCATCATGCCGGTACCTTTCCTTTCTAGGAACATTTTTTTAAATAGTGCTAAAGAGTCGGTGAACCGAACAGGTTAGGAGTAACACGAAGAGAGAGATACACTGCGCGTGGTTGCCACAACCGACACCATTCGGCGTTAGTTGTATGCGCACGTATTCATGTATAGTACATTCATGTATGCGTGAGCCCAGTCAAACTGTACATCAGCAACAGTTTTTGTTTTAAACCGGGTTCTTCGTTTAGCGGGATACCAGCCCAAAGCGTGGAAAATTTCAAGTGTGACTCTCTCGCGACAACAACCTTAAATGGTTAGATCTCACCATTCTAGCCGGCCGGGTTTTGAACTCGGAACCTTTCGTATGTGAGGAAACGAACTTACCCACTGCGCCAAGCCACCGCAAATACTCAACCGATTTCTTTGTTTTTTTCAAAATATTCATTTCCATGTTTTCTATCTCAATCAATGAAAATACGTATACCCGTTCCTACAAAGTTTCAGAGATATTTCCATTTTTCGTTTTTTTTTTAATCTGTAGAAATAAAAATGAGAAATAAAAAATAATTATGCATCGGATGAGTCATAAGAGCGACCGCTTCTAGACGATTTTCAGTAGAAATTTTATGGACACACCTGCATTTACACAAACCCTTGATTCTCACATTACATCATCGATCAGATAATATTCACTGGAAAACTGAATTGACGATTCTATTCTCGATAAACTTTCTATAATTCTATCTATAGTTATTCTTTCAACTATACTTTTAATCCTGAGACAATGAATTATTATTCTCCCTTTTTCCAATATGGAAAGAAATAGTAAAATGTTGCTTTTCTGGTCTCCATTTTTCAAACGAAAAGTAGATATTTCAATGCATTGTTATACATTCCACCAAGAGTGAAAACTTTTTTTTACTGATGTATAATGCTTTTATTTTCTGTTTTCTTTCAAACATACATTGAGCGTTGTATGGAAACGCTGAGCTGAATTTAGCTGCCTTTATTTCATATTATGTATACATGGATATCATGTGTATATGAAAACATGCACGCGGAAAAAGCCCATTTCAGTTGAGAACTTACACGTTTTTCGTTTCACAAAGGACGAGTAGTTTATATCCTTTTTTTTTCTTTATCGAAGAGTGTTCTCGGGAAAGTGCGTCACTTCAGTAAAAATATAAACCAAACCCTCGCGATCGAGCTATTCTTCCGTGAAAATGACTCCGACAAATTCCCCTCTGAGATATTGCACTGAAATTAGAGTCTAACATACTGCTTTGCATTCTTGACGTTTAATTGCGTGTACACCCGCAATTAATGTCTTCAAACCTCTATTTGATAATTATTGCATCTCTTTCGAAGGGAAAAGGTGAAACTGCTTGAGAGAAGGGATAGAGGTCTGTGTGTGGTACTAGAAAAATCGCAGATTGCATAGTAAACTTGACGCTGAAGTGTTCAATACACGAGGAGTAGGAACAATGGGGGATTTTGAGGGGTGACCGAAGAACACAACTATGAAGTATTCGTATTCGAGGGGAAGTGGTGCCTGTACCGTTAACCTAAGGAATAACGATAATTTTCGCATCCCAAACCATTTCGAATAAAAATTGTAGACGCATACCATTCTTTGGCTAATCAGCTAGATATTTAGAAAAAGAAACCTCTGACCCTAAAAATTCTGAAAAAAAACCGCTGTAGCTCAAATATTGGAGGCCTTCGACTATCTAAAATATTTCAAGCGTCTCCGGGGCAAACGAACTATAAACAATTAATTTTGTTCCACTAATTATTCGTTTTTAGACATATATAAGAGACCTGGAATGCATGAAAAATCTCACTCTAATAGCCCGCGACTTTTAAAACTCATAGTAGTCTCCCCTTAAAGTAGCTCTACCCCTATTGCAGAAAACGCGATTAGATTCGGAATTCTAATTTTTTTCTCAATTTAATTATCGATTTGGTTTTTCAAAGAAGAAATGTTTAAAAATCAGGATTTAACCCAGTGTCTTATGTGAAAATCAACATTTCCATTGTAATCAAAGATTAAAATCTGATTTTTTTTTCATTAGATGTGAAAAAATCAAGAATTTTTTTGACACCTCATAAAAAATCATCCACCGTTTTGCAAACAAGTTTTATTATTTATTTATAAGAGGGAAATGTTTGAAAAAATACTAATATTTTGCGAAATTTAATTTAGATAATACTGACTGGGTATGAATTTTTTCAAATTTTTTCCATGCAATTTAGTTGAAAAATTTAAAAACTGAAAATATCCAAAAGTACAGCGTAGCCCTGCTGAATATATTATTATTTACCACTAGGAGGCTACGCCCCCTGCTCCCTCCGCTCGCCAACCCCCATATGACCCCCATATGATCTCCATATGACCCCCATAATCCTTATTGTCACCCTTGCGACCCTTAATGTAACACTCTTGACCATTAATCTGACCCATATGGTGACCCTTATGACTCTTAATATGACCCTTAATATGACTCGTAATATGACCCTTATGATATTCTTAATCTGACCCATGTGAACCTTAATCTGATCCTTGTGACCCATATTCTGACGCTCGTAATCCTTATTTTAACCCGCGTGACTCTTATTTTAACCCTAATGACCCGGATTTTAAACCTTGTGACCCTTAATCTGACCCTTAATTTGATCCGTGTGACCTTTAATCTGACCCTTGTGACTCCAATTCTGACCATTCTCGTGGCCATTATTTGGACCCTCGAGACCCTTATGATCCTTAATTGTGCGTCTTAATTTCAAGTACGAAATTTTTATCACCAGAAGTCGATTTGGATTTTTATAATATAGAGAGATATTTTGGCGTAATATTTTTCACCGTAATGTTTAGATAGGATACCGCAGCATTTGATATTCAGTTCCGTGAAATCTAATCTTTCTGGCCTTCACGGACAACCAACGACATCTTACACTTCTCCTTGAAACCCCCTGAAACCCGAAAGAGGAGCTGTATCGATCTGATTGGTCGAAAGCTCACGAATGAGACTCTCCAATCCATCCACCAGGAGCACTGTTTACCACGTCAGTGCTCCAAAGATTCAGCAAAACGTATGCAGTCATTAAAAACCGGTGTAGCTAAGTCCTGAAAAACGAATTAAACCCACTCAGTGAATAAAAATAAACAAAAATGTCGGACCTCAGGGACTGGATAAACTCTCTACCGATATTCACACGCTACTGGCTACTCTCCACGATCGGTCTGTCACTGATTGGACGATTTGGAATATTATCACCGCACGTGTTGATTCTGTTGTACGATCGTTTCATTCATAACTTCGAAATTTGGCGTGCCATCACTAGTTTATTGTTCTATCCACTCAATCAAGCCACTGGATTTCACTTTATGATAAACTGCTATTTTCTCTATCGTTACTCACTCAAGTTAGAGACTGGAGAGTATCAGGGGAGACCAGCTGATTATGGATTCATGCTGTTGTTCAATTGGGTTTGTTGCGTTGTCATTGGACTCATTGGTAATGTACCATTGTTGATGGATCCCATGGTACTCAGTGTACTATATGTGTGGTGTCAGCTCAATCAGGATGTCATCGTCAATTTTTGGTTTGGTAACTATTAGATAGAAATTTTAATTTAAGAAGAAGATCAATTGACTTCTTGTTGCCTCCGAATGGAAGTATTGTAATCGTCCAATTTTCACATTTTCTAATTTTGGTTGGAAATTATGTAGAGTGGTCTGAAATGTAAAAATACGAAGTTTGGCGACCATGTCTGTATGTAAACATGTCCACCGCCACCTTTCCGGTTGTCAATTTTCAGACAACCGAGTAATTAAATGGTTAAAGTAATTCCAAAAAATCTGAAATTCTGTCTGATTATAGGTTTAATGAGAACTAACTCTGCAAAATTTCCGCCTGATCGATCTAATAGTTTTTGAGAAAAAACGATTCGTTTTCAAACCGTTTTCTATAAATATCTTAAAAACTAGTGGACCGATTTCAATTTTTACTTCTGAATGGAAGTATTGCAATGCTTCGATTTTCACATTCTCTAGTTTTGATTGGAAATGATGCAGAATGCTCTGAAATGTAAAAATTTGGCGAAGTTTGGCGATCATGTCTGTACGTGAGCATGTCCACCGCCACCTTCCCCGCTGTCAATTTCCAGAAAATTGAGTAATTAAGTGACTAAAGTGATGCCAAAAAATCTGAAATTTTGTTCAATTGTAGGTCTTAATGAGAACAACGTCTATGCAAAATTTTAGCTCGATTGATCTGATAGTTTTTGAGAGAAAAAAACGATTCGTTTTTAAATCGTTTTCTGTAAATATTTTCAAAACTAGTGGACTGATTTCAATTCATTTGTTTTCAAAATATTCGTTTCAATGCCTTCTATCTGAATCAGTTGAAACATCTGTATCCATTCATACAAAGTTTTCGAGATATTCCCCTTTTTCTGTTTTTTTTTTCATAAAAAAAACTTTGTAATCACTCTAACTTGTACAAAATTCGAGATATCAACTTGGCATTTGATAAAAATCTTTCTCTCATAATAACAACGGTTCGTATTGAAAATGGGTTCAATCGCATCAGTAGTTTCGGAGATATTCGACTTTTTCTGAAAATCTTTTATATGCAATATTTTCAAAACTACGCAACCGATTTAACTTCTTGTTTCGAAATATTCGTTTCGATGCCTTTTGTCTAAATCAATCAAAACATATACCCGTTTATACAAAATTTTCAAGATATTCCCGTTTTTCTGTTTTTTCATAAAAAAAAACTTCGTAATCACTCTAACTTGTACAAAAATCGAGATATCAACTTGAAATCTGGACAGAAAATATGTATACCCATTCGTACGAGTTACTCGAAACATTGGAATTTTTGTAGCATCCACAGAGGTGGCACTAAACATCTGAAATTTCTGCTGCTAGTTAGTGTTGTAAAGCTATAAACTTTTGTAATATTTTAGACCATTCAGAAGCCCGCCATCAATGTCATTAATATATTAATGGCGAAAAAAAAAATAAGACATCACTTAGTCACATGCTCACTGTCATATGCTCGCTACCCCCTACTTGTTGTCATCTTCAATATCTCGAGATCGTAGGAGCGGAATTCATATTTTTTCATCTTGAAGATATTTTTTGGTGGTTTGAAATGAGCATCGATTTATTGGAATTATATCACTGAGTCTCGAGAGAGTGATGATTCCAGGTCTATTTTATCCCTGTCCCCTTTCTTCTTTATCGCAATCAAATTTCAATTTTGACTCTGTAAAATTTATACATTAGATGTAGGATCATTTTTTAAGAATTCAATATTGTTAGACATAATACACACAAGTATGATCAATTTTAATGTACCGTCGTGAGAATTGTTTATGACACCCTAAAAAATTTCAGGGTGAAATTCATCCTGAAACTTTTCAGAAGTCAGGTGAGTTCTGAGAACTCACCTGACTTCTGAACAAGTTTTGCAATGGTATTTTCTTATAGAAAATGAACATAATAACACGTTTGAAAAAATTTCATAGAAAAAGGTAGTGAATTCGTTGGACACTTCTATTGGATTTCTATTGATCTTTCTATTATTTTTTGGTGACCAATATTTTTTGACAGTGATGTTACGTTCAGCGAGTGGTTGAACTGTGCCTTTTTCGTTTACAAGTAAACGAAAAGACTTTTGTCATCCAAGTCCCTGCAAAAAAATGGTCGTGACCATCATTTTAAATGGTAGATATCCCCACTTTTTCTAATTTAGCTCCCATTCAACATCCCTCGCCACTCAGATCCAAGACACATTCTTTCCTGGCAGCGATTATAAGCAGACAACCGCCGATGTCGTTTCCTTGCTCCATAACATTTTTTATTGAATTTCTATATGTCAGTAATAAGTGATATAATACACTCCATTAATATAGTTCCTTCTTATTATATCCAGGCACACAATTCAAAGCAATGTATCTTCCCTGGGTTCTCGTGGGATTCAACCTGATAATCTCAGGAGGTGGAATGCTAGAGTTGATCGGCATCCTAGTTGGACACCTGTACTTCTTCCTCAAGTTCAAATACCCTCAGGAGTACGATGGTCCCGAGCTCTTGAATACCCCTAAAATGCTAGAGCACTACTTCCCACCGCATCGAGTCAACATCCATGGGTTCAGCGCCAGTGCCCCTAGATCAGGGGCACAGTCTGCACCTGGCAGAAATATGTTTGGGGGGTACCAATGGGGGCAGGGCCAACCCCTGGGCCAATAAATCGACTGGTAGATTTTTCTTTTTCAATTTACGTTCGGTCATATTCTTCGGGAGGGATGAGTGTAATTTGTACGTTATTTTTGCTCCATGGGAATATGAGGATTACAATTGTAAATAACTGATATATCATAAGTAATCATTAATTTCATTGCATCATAAAGTTTTTCTTTTTTCTTTAAATTGTGAAGAGAGGTGCATTGAATGCTCTTGTTATTGAGACATCTAGCGAATCGTTCACTGTTCGAACAGATGAAATTCAAGCATAATTTCAGTAAAGAATTACGGGGATATTACTGAATTGGTGGAAAATACATCGTTCTTTGAAGGGGTATCTGGAAAACTGAAAGTCAACGGTGACTGAATGGACCTGTTGACTTCTCATATAACATGCAACATTAAAAAAAAAGCGAAACATGTAAAAGTCAATCCATTTTTCATAGTGGCATTTTGAAAATGCTCCATAGACCACAGTTTTCATCGGATTCAAACTTCTGTAGACTCCGGATTTATGACGAGAGTTAAATGTTTATAATAGGAAAGTTGGAGGATTAGGCTCTGATTTTTTGTACAAGTGATGGAATGATTTTAGGAATTTTGGTAAGTTCAGAGAAATGTTAGTGGGGAATTTTGCATTTTTTGTATGAATGAATATTTAGGCAGAGGCATAGTGTAAACACAATCATTTGAAATGCTCAAGTGTAACACTTCGGAGAATGAAATTGGGTATCCACTTTTTCCAATTTTGAATGGATGTTGAGAAAGCCAAGTCTTTCGGATGCCCTCTTTGCCCTCGGTTTTTCATAATGTCTAAAATGCGTTTATTTTGATTGATTGGAAGTTGTAATTGTCAGGTATTAAATGCCAGACATGTATACCCGTTTCACCAATACTTGAAAGAAGCCTTTTTAGACGTTATTAAAAAGCTCAGGAAAAACTGTTACTCAATTTTATTCTTTAGAGTCTAACGAATATTGAAGAGAAAGTCGAAATCGGATGAAAAGTGTGGTTCATATAGTATTTCTAGGGTAAAAACGAAAAATGAGATGTTACCATAAAAAGCGGGGCAAACTGGATTGAGTTACACATATTTATAGGTCCACTGAAAAAAAATGATTTTTGCCAAATATTCATTTACTTGAGGGAAGCATTAATTTTTTCAAAATTGAGTATTTCTCCAATCGAGTCATTACTAGGCGAGCCGGATTGTTTCAATTATAACAATCATGGTGCATATGACCTTAAATGAACTCCTCTAATAATTATTCATTTTCCCTAAATTTCTTATTTTCTAGAGGAAAGAATTTCAATTAATTTTTTAATGTTGATAATTATTGAAGTTCACTCATGGTCATAACTAACATGATCATCTTCTATAGAAATATAATTGACATAATTGAAAACTAATGAGGATGGCCTGGGAATGACTCGACTGGAGAAGTACAGTATTGAAAAAAAATATATTTCTCTGACGTAAATGGATATTTGACAAAAATAATTTTTTTTTGTGTCCATTTAGTCACAACAGACATTCAACTTTTAGGGCGGTTTCCCTTAACGAGAAAAAAGATCACGTTTCATTGATTTAAACATTTTTAAACATGAAAATTACAGTAAAATAATGATTTTTTCAAATGAATGTAAATTGGACGAGCACTGGACGTTTCACCCTAGTCTAGACAATTCTGGGTCATAATATTGGCTGAGTAAACTTTGTGTGGTCTTTTCGTGGGATTTTCAGTCATTCTATCGATAATAACGTCTTCGTGTTACTATTATTTATGAATAAATGAATTGTAAAGGAATAAACTCAGTTAAATTTTCCAACTATTCTCTATAAGCTGTGTTTTAAAATTAATTCCTTGGTGAATAAAGTTTTCTCGTGGAAGAATAAACAATGAATGATGGCGTGTTGGTGGTGATGAGATACTGCCTTCATAATTTATACCTACACTTTGACTATTTCCATAATTTATTTTTCTTAATCTACGCTTTTTATACAAGTTGAAATTGATTATTTTTCCATTACATTGTTCTTTCAACTTCTTTCTTTACTTGGGAGGATTCTCTTTTGGTTTTTCCGGAACTACATCCTCAGCAGTGGAGCTGTTTCGGAAATTCGGGAATTGCTCCCAAGGAGCTGACAATTCGAATCTGCGAAATTCTTGGGCCAATTCGAGGGGTTCGGCAACGACTCGTTTGACTTCGTCATCGTATCGTACCTGAAAACAATAATAACAAATATTGGAATTTAATTTTTAACTCCCGACGCAAAGGGAGGACAACGTTATTGTAATGATCCTGAAAATGAAATGTCGAATTTCGATGATTTATCCACGTTTCAGGACCTCTTGAGTCATCCTGAAATATTTTTGAAGACAACTGTTTATCTGTGTGTGTGTGCATGCGTATGTACGTATATGACGGAAATTTTTCCCAATGATTTCTCCCTCGATTTCTCTTGAAGAAATGATTCAACTTTCTTTTTTTCAATCGATGGATCTTCATGTAACTCATAAACATGTCATAGAAAAACCTTGCGAATTCGATAGAATATTCTATTGAACTAGTAAAAATTCTATAACATTTTGGCCGATTCTAGTGAAGACTTCCGTAACTTTGCTGCCCGTTTTTATAAAAGAAAATGTCCAATAGAAATTACTTTATAGGATAAATTAATAGAATTTTATAGTTTTATGCAATTTTTTCTATTGAAACATTTTTTACGGAAGTACCTGGACATGAATTTTCCACGCTTTTTCTACTTCATTTTTTACTCGTTTCATTGAACAAAATTAAACAGAAAAACCTCGAAAATTTGAGTTGAAAAATTGCTATAGAAAATATCCCAATAGAGTAAATTGTACAGAAAAATCGAATTCTATCGATTTTTTTCTGTAGAATATTTTCCACTGAAAGTTTCTGTAGAAAACAAAGCGCATAGATAAACTGTAGAATTTTTCAATAGAAATCCAATAGAATTTGCTAGAGAATTCGTTGGATTTTTCTGTGAAATTTGTTCCTCAGTGTAGTATTGGGTGAAACGAAGATGAGAAAACAATATTCCAAAAATATCAAGACCCCCTGTGGCTCGTATTCATCAATTCATTTTACCTCAATAAAACCACTCAAAGGGAAATCTTTCCTCAACGGATGTCCCTCGAAACCATAGTCAGTCAGGATTCGCCTCAAGTCTGGATGATCACTGAAAAAGATTCCGAACATGTCCCAGACTTCTCTCTCGTACCAATTAGCTGATTTGAAAATTGAACAAACAGAATCCACTGGTGTCAACTCATCAGTGTAGGATTTCACACGAATTCTACTGTTGAATCTGATGGACAGGAGACAGTAGACCAACTAAAACAAAAAAATATTATTTTGTCAATTGAAAGAATTGAGTATTTCGGGAAGATCATGATGTTTGTTCAAAATAGAGATCAATTTTTCCTCAAAATATTGTCCAAATACTCTTGGGCCATACGTTAAGTATTTAGTATCCATTTTCAGGGTTACGAGTGCACTCTATTTTTTGCTTCCGGATGGAAGCATTGTAATCGTTCAAATTAAAGTTTTGGATCTTTTGTGTTATATCGACCCATTATAATCCAAAAAGTCCGAAAATGCAGTCCGAAAAAGTTCGAAAATTTTAGACCGTTGTACGTACGTACGTATGTATGTATGTATGTGTCTGGTAAAATTTTTCTTCAATTGTTCGCTAATGAATGGATGATGAAATTGAATGTTTTTTTTCAAATGTAAGTATTGTTGAATCCTATCTGTCGCCATTAATTAATATTTAATGCATTGATTTTTTTCAATTTTTGAATTTTTTCAAAAATTGGTTGTCCTACGATAACTAAAAGAAGAATGTTCTGAATTGATCGCATGATGGCTTAAAAATTCATTTGAATGTTTCTTTGACCGAGTTCGAAGGTGAAGGCGATAGCAATAATCGTTATTCTGATTTATTCGAAAATTTTCAAAAATTTCGTAGTTATGGAAAATGAGAATTCCGGGGATATCTTTGTCATCAATATCATGTTTTAAATGAATTCAATCATAGCTTAAAATGTTTATTTTAATGCCATTAATGATTGTTGAAAATTTTGAATTTTTCATGAATCTCTCTGAAAGTGAGTATTTTGATGGTTTCCTGAAATGTGATGTTTCAAATTCGCTTAAGTATGTGTAAGTAAAATTTTTCTATTAACATTTTATCGACGCGCTGAGGGGAGAGATGGACCTGTAAAAAATACAATCGATTGTATAGAAGAAAAGGGATGATGAGAATAATGATGCTGATAACATTCAACTAAGTTGAAAATCTAACAAAATTAGGTAAAAAGAAATCTTATTCAATTTAATAAAATGAAATGAACAATGAATTATACATGATTGATTTTGGAGATCACCCCAACGAACCTCGAATCTGTAGGCCCTTCCGGGCACATCGACAGCCGTGACATCCACGAGCTGAGTGAACTGGGCATTGTGATGATCTCGAAGGAAAGTTAGAGTGGGTCTGATCCCCTCAGGAGCTATCAGAATCTCCAATTCATCCCCAGCGGCAATCTGCACCTTCTGGACGTATTTTGGGAGACAATCAGCCACGTAGCGACCGAAATCCTTTACTTGATCAAGATTGTGAATTGTCGGTTTTCGAATAGTAGCTGTAAACAATTTAAAAACGATTGAAATTGAAGCTTCGTGGTTATTTGCTGCAATCAGTCATTCAGCTGATGGACTTTTCATTGTCATCATCAATTCAAACAAGGTTAAATCCCTATAATTTTATTGAATCACGTATGAAAGTAATTCAATAGCGAAACCTAGCGTTTGCTCTAAATAATTCTATTAGAATTGTACTGAAAGATTATATTTTTTTTTGGCGTTGAATTTATTGAAAATTAAGCAACGTCCCCCTGCGTTTTGAAATAGAATATTTGTTTATAGAAAAATGTCTATAGATGTTGATTTGCTATATAACTTATTCTGTTGGGATTTTTGCTTCCGAATGGAAGCATTGTAGTTCGTTCAAATTCAAGTTTTAGATGTTTTGTGTTATATCGACCCATTATGATCAAAAAAGTCCGAAAATGTAATTTGTAGACCGTGTTCAAACTTCGTAAACAGAATACATAGAATGCAAGTTCAGGGTGTTCACGAACTTTAGTGCTCGACTGTTTGTATGTGTGGTAAAGTGTTTCTTCGATTGTTCGCTAATGAATGGATGGAATTGAATCTTTTTTTCTTCAAATGTAGGTATTGTTGAGCCCATATTGATGATGGCCATTAATTAAAGTTTAATTCATCGATTCGTTTTTTGAATTTTTGAATTTTTTCGAAAATCAGTTATCCCCCGATAACTAAAAAAAAATGTTCTGAATTGATTGAATGATGGCTAGAAAAATTTGTTAGGATGTCACTTTGACCGAGTTCGAAGATGAGGGCAATGGTAATAATCATTATTTTTATTTATTCGAAAAGTTTCAAAAAATTGTATTTTTCGAAAATCAGAATTCCAAGGATACCTTTGAATATCATGCTTCAAATGAATTTAATCATAGCTTAAAATATTTGTTTTAATGCCATTAAGTCGAAGTTAAAATATGATTACGATAGGTATATTGGTTGATTTGATTTTTATGATAATTGTTGAAAATTTGGAATTTTTCATGAATTTCCCTGAACGTGAGCTTTCTGATGGGTGCTTCAAATGTGATGTTTTAAATTCATTCAAGTATGTGTAAATAAAATTTTTTTGTCAACATTTTATCAAAGGGCTGAGAGGGAGATAGAAGTTGAGAAAGACAATCGATTGTATAAAAGAAAAGGGGTAATAAGAATAATGATGGTGATTGAAAATCTGACAAAATTAGGTAAAAGGAGATTTCATTCAATTTGAAAAAATGGAATAAAAAATGAATTATATATGATAGAAGAAAATGATGTGCAAAATAAACATTTAGAAGCATATTGGTAATTTATTAGCAAAAATAAATATACTATATACAATACAAGAGCAATTTTCCATTTGTTTCTATAAGAATTCTTGGGCATGATTTTTCTAAGTTTTTTTCTTGGATTAAATTATGAGAAACAAATAAAGATACAGCAAAAAAAAATTTAAATTTACGCCCAAGAATTTTTAGAGCAAATTCTAAATCTACTTACGTTTTCTGTCAAATAACGCATATTAACATAATGACACGGTAACGTTGCATAATCTCCTAAAGAAATGGCCCAAAAAAACAAATGAAATTTCTCAATAGAAGTTTGATTAAACTTCAAGAGAATTCTTATAGAGTTCCAACAGAAATTTGATGGAATTTATTAGAGGAAGCGCTAGAGTTTTCTATCGAACATGACCAAGAATTGTTATGGAAAAAATCCCGACACAATAAGTTTTCCAGAAAAATCAAGATTCATAAACTTTTTTATTTTTTCATCTAGTAAAAAACGCGGGGAGGCGTTGTATAATGTATAATAGAATTGACACAAAAAACAAATAGAATTAAAAAAAGAATAGAATGAATGGAATGGTTTTTGCTATTAAATTTTTTCGTGCGTGACATTCCCTTCTATCAAACAGAGCCCTCAATTTAAAATTCAAGAAATAGTCTATTTAATGTTTAGATAAATTTTAATTATCATGCTAGATCTCACGTCTTGCTTCTTCGGTGTTTTCTGGAGTTCCTTGAGCACTTCTGAATGTTGAAGCAACCGAAACATAACCTACAAGCACCAACAAAGTGTCAGTTACATAATTAATATTAGAGGCAGCTTTCCAATATTTGATATAAAATTATGGAATTTACGTTTTGGTATCGATTGCAGAGTAATTTTCACAGCATTACGCGCACTGTTTAGAATTATTGAAGCCATAATTAGATTTTTTGTGTTTTTGGGGTGTCACACAACCCAAGGAAATTTGCCAGACTCCCAATGGTGACGTCTGAAAAAGGAGGTGGGGACTACTCTATCAACGATCGGTAACAAATTTTACCAGGACGAGATTTTGGATTTACTCGCGTGAAATGCCCTAGCAGTTGGCGGTTCACTAAGGTATGATACAGAGAGGTATGGTGAAGCTTTGATGTCGCCGACACCGAAAGAGGGGACAAGTTCCAACGGAAGCCGCGCGCGGCGCTGTTGCGTCCCTTCTCCTCACGCGGATTAGATCTCCCACCACACGCCGATTTTACTTGCGTCGCGAGTTCAAATCCCCGTCAAATCAATTTTTTTTTTTTCATGAGAGAGAAATAGTATATTTCGTAACGAGTGCAAAAAAGTGGTTTTTGGCGAGTGGTTTATAAGACGGGCCGAAGGTGAGTGATATAATTTCACGAGCCAAAAACCACTTTTTTCACGAGTTATGAACAAAATTTTTCATCACAATGTGTCGGAAAGTTACTTCTCCGCTACAGCGTGATGAAAATAAAATTTTGTGTTCAATCGAGAGGAACAGGATTAAAAAATGTTGAGATGAAAACTATATGATTCTCAGCAAATAGTTCTATGGGATCGAGCGATAAAGATTGACTGAGAGTCGTGTCGACTAGACGATTGAAATACTAATTAGAAGGAAGAATAATTAACATCAGAAGTCCATTTAATTAATTATTCCTCTTCTCTTCAGTGAAGCTTAATAGGGAAGAATTTGGAGGGATGGGATTACGATAATGAGGATCCCAGTTTGAACTATGTTTTTTAATGTTTTCTTCTATGAACAAGTTTTGAAAAAGATACGAGGGTCATAATGGCCACGAGGGGTGAAATAAATGAGGTACAAGGGTTTTCAAGAGCCACAAAAGAAAAAAAAAGTCCCAACTATTCACTAACGCACCTCACACAAATAACAATCGTTCTTTGACACTTGATCACTCGATAGCAAAATCACCGCTTTTTTCCAGCCATTGTCGTCGCTTCTCAATTTTTTTCACACTGGGAAGGGAGAAAGAACGATAATTATCCCTAGAAGATGCTTTGCAATTTATAATTGCACACGATTTAATCATTTTACATGAATCAACTCGCACAGACTGTTCAGATCTATTGGAGTACGTTTTGGAGCAGACATAAACAAACAACATTCGCGAGATATTTTCGCGCGAAAAATAAATATTGTTCAACATTGGACAAAAATGCATTTTCATTTTATTTTTAATGCTATTATATTGAGCAGTGATTTCACTCTCAATCTTGGTAATTATTTTCAGTAAAAAAAGAAAGAATTCACCTATTATAAGATAAAAATCACCCCATTAATGAAAGAGTGAGCGGGCCATTGACTATTAAAGAAATAGTACATGAAAAACCAAGAATATATTTGCATTTTTTTATTTTTCTTCGCATTGTACATGTAATTTCATACGGGGCTAATGATTTTGACTTAAAATATCAATTTCATAACGTTCCCTCCAGCGAAAAAAGTGCCAGTGGTGGGAGACTAAAGGAGATGAGGGGAAGCGTAAGTCGACCGGAACGCCGCTTCTGGCGCTCCGGCGAACTTGTCCCCTGTTTTCTGGCTTCATCATACCTGCTTGTATCATACCTTAGCGGTTCACGTATGACAAAATTCAATAGAAAGCTTATCGAATTCTATTGGAATTCTCTACAAATTCTGTGGGGATTCTATTAAAATTGTAGAGAATTCTCGTTAAAATTCTATTTGTTTTTCGCGCTGATACTATGAGATATTTGCTCGGAAAAAGCCAATAGATTTCGATTTTTCTACATGATGAATGAATATTTTCTTCCAATTTTTTCTAAAAAGAGCAAATATTTGAATGATTCTATCCCATATAAGCGCATGTGAGCGCATGCATTTGATGCATTTTGTCTATTTCATTTCTAAACAATGAACATGGGTTATGGTAGATCAAAATTTATATCAAAGTGAAGGGAATGTCTTCATCTATCAGTTTAAAAAAAAAACACTTTTTTTTTAAATACGTGCGATTTTGGATAAACATCCTTTAAAAAAACCTCAAAAGAAACATTCAAACAGAACAATCGAAATCTATTTACTTTTTCCTGTCAAATATCTCAGAATCTGCACAAAAAACAAATCGAAATTTAACGAGAATTCTCCAGAACTTTAATAGAATCCTCATAGTATTTCTAGAGAATTCCAATAGAATTTTCCAGCGAATTCGCTAAGGTTTTCTATTGAATTTTTTCATAGGGGTGAGTAGGGCAAAACGGGCCCCTAGGGCAAAACGGATCACTGACCGAAAATTGGTAATTTTTTTTTTCTTTCCTTCAAATCAGGAACACTGAATGTGTTGAATTAAAAGTGAGTTTCTTGGATCATAAGCGTCACAGGGGTTTTATAGACAAGTGTCGGTGAACAGCAATTTGATCAGATTTGCTAATCACCTCAAACCACAAATGACTTCGAATTTGTTCCATTCGGAAGCAAAAACAAAAATTACCAATTTTCTGTCGGTGGTCCGTTTTGCCCTAGGGGTCCGTTTTACCCTACCCTCCCCTACATATGGGGGGGGCGATTTCGATTTTTTAACAAGGCCAACCAGACCTGCACCAAGAGAAATCATAATTCGTTCATTCATTCATTCATTCATTCATTC
>NW_021680704.1:255512-314051 GCF_001412515.2 Diachasma alloeum
GGGGAAGCGTAAGTCGACCGGAACGCCGCTTCTGGCGCTCCGGCGAACTTGTCCCCTGTTTTCTGGCTTCATCATACCTGCTTGTATCATACCTTAGCGGTTCACGTATGACAAAATTCAATAGAAAGCTTATCGAATTCTATTGGAATTCTCTACAAATTCTGTGGGGATTCTATTAAAATTGTAGAGAATTCTCGTTAAAATTCTATTTGTTTTTCGCGCTGATACTATGAGATATTTGCTCGGAAAAAGCCAATAGATTTCGATTTTTCTACATGATGAATGAATATTTTCTTCCAATTTTTTCTAAAAAGAGCAAATATTTGAATGATTCTATCCCATATAAGCGCATGTGAGCGCATGCATTTGATGCATTTTGTCTATTTCATTTCTAAACAATGAACATGGGTTATGGTAGATCAAAATTTATATCAAAGTGAAGGGAATGTCTTCATCTATCAGTTTAAAAAAAAAACACTTTTTTTTTAAATACGTGCGATTTTGGATAAACATCCTTTAAAAAAACCTCAAAAGAAACATTCAAACAGAACAATCGAAATCTATTTACTTTTTCCTGTCAAATATCTCAGAATCTGCACAAAAAACAAATCGAAATTTAACGAGAATTCTCCAGAACTTTAATAGAATCCTCATAGTATTTCTAGAGAATTCCAATAGAATTTTCCAGCGAATTCGCTAAGGTTTTCTATTGAATTTTTTCATAGGGGTGAGTAGGGCAAAACGGGCCCCTAGGGCAAAACGGATCACTGACCGAAAATTGGTAATTTTTTTTTTCTTTCCTTCAAATCAGGAACACTGAATGTGTTGAATTAAAAGTGAGTTTCTTGGATCATAAGCGTCACAGGGGTTTTATAGACAAGTGTCGGTGAACAGCAATTTGATCAGATTTGCTAATCACCTCAAACCACAAATGACTTCGAATTTGTTCCATTCGGAAGCAAAAACAAAAATTACCAATTTTCTGTCGGTGGTCCGTTTTGCCCTAGGGGTCCGTTTTACCCTACCCTCCCCTACATATGGGGGGGGCGATTTCGATTTTTTAACAAGGCCAACCAGACCTGCACCAAGAGAAATCATAATTCGTTCATTCATTCATTCATTCATTCATTCATTCGTTCATTCATTCATTCATTCATTCATTCATTCATTCGTTCATTCGTTCATTCATTCATTCGTTCGTCCATTCATTCATTCATTCATTCGTTCATTTGAATTACATAAACTTTATTTCAATCAACTCAACGGGTTTATTTGAATGCTTTTGGAGACTTTCCTCATAGCAAGGGGGGGACAGATGAGTTACAAAAATATATCAAAGTTTACTTGGATAAATAAAATTTATTTGGAAAAATAAACCTGATCGTTTTCATTCACGCACGAAGAAATATAATTGAAAAACCTAGCGCAGAAACCTGAACCTAGAATTCTGTTCAACTTCTATTGAACTTTTTATTAGTTTCTAACTGATTCTATTGATATTTTCAATAGAAAATATTCTATAGAAGAAGTCAGTAGAGTTCGATTCTTCTGTACAACTTCTTCTATTGAAATATTTTTTAATAAAAATTTAAGAAAATTCGAGTTTTTTAAATTAAATTTTCATTTTCTCTTCATCAAGAAAACCAAACAAAAAAACTTGAAAAAATTGAGCCGAGGAAATTCTACGGAAAATATCTCAATAGAGTGAATTGTATAAAAAAACGAATTCTATTGACTTTTTCTCTAGAATATCAGTCTTTTGAACATTTCAATAGAATCGGCCAACGACTAATAAAAACATTAATTGAAATTCAATAGAATTGCGTAGCGAATTCAAGTATTTTTTTAAAGTATGAATAATATACTTGAATATATTTTGTTCTTGAATCAGATTCATGTATATCCTTGATTCTGGTAGAAAATATACTCAATTCAAGTATATATATATATATATTTTTTTTTTTCACGGCCTCGGAGTCCCTTTTTGGGTCCCATTCGGCACTCTATCCAACCCTGTGCATGCGGCTGTGGATTCTACACTGTACCGCATTCGCACTCCTATAGAACATAGAAGTAGCATGGAGAAACCACAGAAAACCCATGTCGGTACAGGCGGTTCCTCTATTAGCAACCTCCCGCTCGCCGGAGCCTTCCGTTGAAAAATTCGGTTCTACGGGGAATCGAACTCACAACCTTTCGCACACTAGACTTGCGTCTAATCCACTCGGCCACCGACGTCGGTGTGTATATTTTTTTCGATGAAGGGAAAAATAAAGAAATTGTCTACTTTTTTTCTCATTTTTTATTTAATAATTATCAGTATCACTAATTTATTTACATGTTTTTTTCCATTATCTGGATCATTTTAATGCAAACCTACATTTCCATTTTATCACTCGCAGAATCGCTTTTGTTTTGACGTATTTTATCAATGTATTACTCTCAGTAACAGCCCATGCGTGCAATGTGCGTGATAAATAATTTCCTGCAACATAAGATGTATGAACATCTCTCTCCGTTCTTTTTGGCAAAGGATTAACACAAAATTCATTAATCATGCGTTGCCTAAATGATAAATCACCTCTTGAAACAATTTCGTGGAATACTTTCTATTTTTTTGCATTCCGCATCGACTTTCTCTAAGCTGAAACCAATTATCCTCATTTGCATCGTCAAACGTCCCCTCAATCCCTCAATTTCGACAATAATGATGCATCAATAACATCACAACGAACGCCGTTAAAGAGAGGTCTTTGTCCATTTTATCATAATTTTTAAGTGTAAAAAATCTAAATGCACCACACACTAACGTATGTTTACACATTACATTTTTTGTGATTCAATTCATCAATGAAAAGCTGTTGTCGATTTCGCAGAAAATACTTTTATCGATTGCGCAAATGAACGCTATTATTTGATCGTCTTTTTAGCTTCCCGATAAGGGTTATTTTAATTGGGTTTTTGCATGAGAACAGATTCCTTCACCTTACGCAGGTGTAGCATCTTAGAAACCATCAAAGCCTTTTTCAATGAGTAATGCATAAATTTTCCTTTGATAAATGTAATTGCAAATTGACTTTCTTTGTAAACCGCAAGGAAGGACTGGAAGCGACATCTTACGTGTGTGACTTCATAACGCAGACGGTCTCAAACATGGCGATCGCCAGGGCGAACAAATTATCATCTTTTGCGAAGAACTCTGTTATCTTTAAGGACTTAATTCTTAGTCGATTATCCGACAGAGTTGAAATAAATTCTAGATCTGGTCGAAACATAATCTAACACTTCTTCAAACGAACCACTCAATCTGCCGAACGACGTTACAAGTCAAAACACTGCAGAGCGTTTCAAGTCACGCGACTTTTTCCATATTTTTTTATTTTTATTATTCCCTGGTGGCTTGGCGCAGTGGGTAAGTTCATTGCCTCACATGCGAAAGGTTCCGAGTTCAAATTCCGGCCGGGTTGAATGGTGCGATCCATTTAAAGTCTTGATCATCATCGCAGTATACCTTAACCGGGTCGAAGCGATGTAAAATAACGATAAAAAAAAAATTTGTTATTTATGGATCACTCGCAATATGATAAATTATATCGTAGAAAGTGTAGTATTTTCGGAACATAACCTGCTATTTTTTTCAATAAAAAAATACATGTTTTCCATTGAAAAATGTAATTGAAAATTTACTTTCTTTCGAAGTCACGAAACATAACCAGACGCGACATCTCGCGTGTGGGATTTCATAACGCAGACGATCTCAAAATATGGCAATCGCCGCTGTGAACGATTTATAATTTTTTGCGAAAAACTTCGTCATCATGAAGGTATTGATTCTTAGTCAATTATCAGACAAAGTCCGAATAAATTCGGCATTTGATCGAAACCTAATCTTTCCTAAAGTTTCTCTTGCTTTCACAACCGATATTTCTTCAAAGGAACCACTCAATCTGCGTTACGATGTCACAATAACTGTAGAGCATTTAAAAGTCACGTGATTTTTTCTAAACATTTAGAAATGTTTTATTCATAAACTACTCACAATATCACAAACAACGGCTTCAGTGTGCCTCGTTCGTTTTTTCTAGAAATTTCTATCTCACGAAAACTAATTCTTACATATCTGGCGAGTTTTTACGATTTTAGAAAGATAACTTTATATTTTTTGAAATAAAAAAAAAATTATTTTTCATTGAAAAATATACTTGGAAATGTATTTTTTTTCAACACCATAAAACAAGACTAGCAACAACATCTCCGGTGTGTGACTTCATAACGCAGATGGTCTGAAAACATGGCGATCGTCGATGTAAACAATTCATAATTTTTGCTGAAAAATTTGGTCATCGCGACGGAATGCACCTGCGGAATAAATTCTGCGACCTGGTCGAAACTCAATCTCTAATCTTTTCTCACTCGCATAATCAACACTTCTTCAAACGAACCACGCTATCTGCAACACGACGTCATAGTAATCGCCGAGTTTTTCAAGTCACGTGAATTTTTCCCCATTTTTTATTTATCAATTACTCGAAATATCGCAAATTATATCGAGAAGAGAATAGTTCCACCATGTTCCACTCTTCAGTTTTTTCTACCTTGAACAATGGTTCTTTTCCAAGATTCCCTGTTAGATGCAAAAACCTAATTTATTGTGATTCCCCTCTTTGTGTGAGCAAGCGACTAAAATATTTGCGCAAGATCCCTTCAATGTCTATTCAATTCTTTTAGACTTTTTGTTTTTAATTCGCATTAACTTGATATTTATAATTGCTGTTGGACTAACATCATACGAGTGGTTTACGAATATCATCTCTATCTAATTAAGTGTATCGCATGATCCTTTTAATTGGAGACTGTACAATTGTAAAATATAATTCCCGTTCTAGCTACAGCAAATCTAGATTATACGCCTGAGCTGTATGATTTTATTATTTTCTCATGACACTTTTCGTTCACTATTTTTCTCTGTTCTTTCGGTCCATGATACACTCAATTACAATTGAAATTTATTAAGTTGAGAGTAACAATTTTTTTGGATTTTTTTTGCATTCACTTTTTTTAAAATATTCCCTTATTTAATTTCGCTTGTAGATTAACTTTTGGTATAGAAGTGTTAATTAAATAGCTTAAGTATAAACATTAGTTCATTCAGTACATTGAAGGATATGCTGATAAGAGGTAGGGGGCAGTGTAAACGATATGCGTAAATATTCGTTTTTATTTGCAATTCTTATATGTTTATTTTGGGTTTTGCTACGTCAAATTCCACTATTCAACGATATCGTTGAAACTGCCCTACATTATATTTTTTTTCCTCAATAAGTTAGCCACGTAATTACGCAAATGTTGACATTGATTTGAGAAAATTTTGTGAATTATTTCGCGTGCATTTAGAAATGATAAACTCATTGACTTTTAATATTTACTTGGAGACGTCGAGGGGGGATTCTCTCTACAATTATATTTTTGGGGATTTTTTTAAATGCAAATAATTGATTAGATCATGTTTATTAACCCGATCGACTTTGGGTGTAAATTTTTGCAGTAAAAAAATTCAAAAATGTTATTTTTCACTGCAGAGAGCAACTTCCCTGGAAATCCTCAATCAATTTGGGGATATTTAAATAGTCGGCACTTTAAAATTGTTTTTCATAATTCATCTATTCCTTTCGAGTTTTTTTTAGATATTGGAGCCCTCATAGAACACTTTGAGAAGACTTCTTGCAGAGATTCCTCCGAATGATCTCCCCTAAGCACAACTTCACAAAAAAATGTGGGATATGTGTGTTCATAGCAAATATACTTTTTACAGATATTTATATCGATAAAAATTCTAAGTGCAGTTCTTTAGAACGAGTGTAAATAGTTAATCCCATTTTGAATTCTTTTAAATTATGAAATTCGAAGAAATGTTTGAGAAGAGATAATCTCAATGAAATTGTTCTTTGAAATGTAGAGTACGATGAAAAATGAATAAGTAGTCGCGAAAAGTTTTAGAGAAAAATGTAGCACCTGTTTTTTTCTTTATTTTAAATAAATTAGAACTCCACTTAGCGGTAACTGCCCTTTGATTTCACTCTCATGAGCAATCATCACCGCAATCAAAATTTTTACTATTTATCGTAGATTGTTTCAACGAAAATTTGACACTCATTCATTCGAACATTAGCCACAATAACTGATAATAATGTTAGAAATATCTAAAAAAAAGTTAATTCACGTCTGATTTTTTGTTTCAAATTAAATTATCCCTAGAGCCATAAAACACCAATTTCAACGATTTCTTACAGCTGCAATTATCTTGAATATGAGAGGTTTTTTGAAGGAATATCTTATGACATTTTCCCCTGGAACCACTCGTCATCCAAGATAATTACAGATTTAGTAATTGTAAAATCAACTTCTTCATGAATAAATAGATCTACAACCCAATTCATCTAAATTTCGTCGTAGTATCAGTGCCTATCATTGACAAAATGAGTAATTTCATTCACCTATCAACACGTTATTAACTAATTATTGGCAATACTGTGTTCCAAACCCTGTGTGTGTATGTCTCAAGCATTTGTTACACGCCGAAATAATCTCTAATCCCCCCAAACACAAACAAAGATAAAAAAAAATTCAATACCCCAATCAATTCATGTGCCTCGCCCCTCCAAAAATTTCGACAAAATTCTCAAAATTCAAGTTGTCTCCCTTCGTCAGTGCAATCTGTGCAAATCTCTTACTTATCCCTCCACACCTCAATAATAAATTTCCTATGAATTTAATAAACAATTTACACATATAACATAAGTTATAATCATTTATATATATTTATATTTTTTCTATACAACAATAAGTTATTAGCATAGTCACTTAAATTAGTAAACGCATACGCTAATTATTTACTTTCGTTCAACCATCATCATCATGGATTCGCACTATTGCTTTCAGCAAACAATTCAAGTGGGTTGACATATTAATCCCTCGGATTTTATATATACCTATTAATCTTCATCGCTTTCAAATGATAAATACAATCACTCGCACAACTCTCGCTCGAAATAAAAATTCCACGTATTCATATCGATTTTTCTCCCTGTTATTCTTGGGAATTCACGTACTTTTTTTTTAACACAGTCAGTCTTGGCTTGCTTTATCAACTCGATATTTTGTTTCCTAATGGACGGCGGACGATCCACTTCGAAAAGCTCCACTAAATAATTCTACATTTTAATACGTGTGCTATTTTCCTGATTAATCTCGTTGGATTTTGATCGCCCGTCCATTAGCGATCTCGGTCATAATTAATACTTTAGACATACCACTCTTTGATGTCCTTCATTTCACGTTTTTTACCGTTTTTACTTCCATTTGTTCCGGCTTTCAAGGCACCATTGTACTGCTGATCTGAACCAGCAGCACCCAGGAGCGCTGCGTTTGGATCTTGACAGAAGTTCTTGGTTTCGTCAACTTTGTAGTGGGTATCCGGACGATTTTTGAATTTTAGGATTAGGAGGATTATTAGAATTATTGCTATCAATGCACCGGCTATTATGACGATTATTAGGGCTGTGTGCTTTGCTGCTTCTGTGTGGATACTCGGCACTGTTGGTGGATACTTCTTTATTGGGGGTCCTGGGGTGTAGATTTCCGGGTGGTAGGGTGGCGGTGGTGGATCCGTCATTCTTGTTGTTGTTGTGTGGGTTGTTGCACTTGTCGTACGCTGCGTTACAGTTGTGCTGGAACATGAGTGGGAGGACATTTAGTATTTATTTATTCATTATTTACTCTTTATTATTTTATTATGCACGTTTGAAAAAATTCAAAAGGAAACCTAGCGATTTAGCTAGGAAATTCTATTGGAATTTTATAGGAATTCTATTGGGTTTCTATAGGATTTCTATCGGAATTCTACTGGAAAATTCTATTTATTTTTTGCGCTGATTCTATTGGATGCTCGATAAGAAAAAGTCAATAGATTCCGAATTTCTAATTGAGTTTTTTTCTTGAGATTATTTCTATAAGAATGCATGGGCATCAATTTTCTACTTTTTTTCCACTCGGATTCTGTAATACAAAACAAAACAAAATCCAGCGGAAAAACCTTAGAAAATTTGTGCCCAATAATTCTAGTAGAAAAAATCTCAATAGAAAAATTCGAACAGAAATTCAAAACATATTGACTTTTTCCAATCAAATATTCAATAGAATCAGCGCAAAAAACAAATAGAATTTTTCAATAGAATTCCAATAAAATTGTCTTGTGAATTCGCTAGCTTTTCTATTGAATTTTTTCACACGTGTACTCTCGCTGTCTCACTTTCTTTCCCCTGTATCCGTATTTTGATTCCGAATCAGAATTCTATATAAATCCGTTCTAAAACTCCACTACACTCGTTTCAGGAGATAATTTTAATTTTCCTAGTGAACTCTGGATTGATGATCTGCCAACTGAGTTCTCCCGCAGAATCCTTGATGCGATCACTCCCCTCGTCCCTCCCATTCATTTTATTAATTCTCTAGCATGAATCTCTCAACGTATTATAAATTGACAATATGTCGACTAAATCGCTTAAACACTATTTAATCGGCGTTCACGAAATAGTTTTTTTCTGATTTCATTTGAGTTAGACGAGTTTTCTCCGGAAAATTCAGATCAGTTTTATAGGAAATTCTGAGATACCTTTGATCGTTTAAACATTCTGAAATATCTTCGTTTTAAAAATGAAAATGAAATACCCTTGTTTTATTAGGAAGTGTCGATATGGATGCATTGTAATCTTCAAAATCCAAGTTTCCAGTTTTTTGTATTAGGACAGAGAAGACTGGGGCAAAATAAAACAGTCGAAAAACGACTGACGCGATTCAAGCAAAAAAAAATGCTATTAATTTTCTTTTATTCTTGGGCGTAATGATGAGAATAATAATTTTTCGTTCAGTAGAATTAAGAAGTTTTGACGGTAGAAGATTTTGTCAATGAATTCATTGAAAAAAAAATGAAACAGCAAAATCCAAAGTCCAGAGCAATGTTGTACCCAGCGTGGAGGGTACTTATAATTATAGTAGGTTCTAGGCTTGAAGGGATAAATCCCACCAATAGTTTATCGGAATTTAAATATGAGAATTTATTACTTGATTATAATTACTGTGTCATCTGACTGATTACCAAGAGTTTACTACTTTTCTACGCGTCGGAGCACGTATGAAAAAATCGTATAGAAATTTTCAATACGGATTGCGTATACAAATCCTATAAGATTTCCGTATGTGATATACGAATATTTCTATACAAATTATTTCTATACATAAATTTTGACACAAATTTTTGGTTTGATACGAAAGATGTCTAAACGCTCCAGAGAAAAACGTAGAGAAATGGCGCAACTCTATACGAAATGTTTCTATTACGATTTTTTATACGTGCGTCCAATTCAGATCTGATCTGTGCAGACTCAACCGTTTCTTAAACAATCCATTGATTGTTTACATTTCATCACTTGGTCAGCATAATCCAGTTACGCTGGCAAGTGTCACGCTGACAATGCTGTATGTCCACATATTACACAATAACGCAATTAACCAAATCTGTGGCATAACAGCAAGGCCCTGGGAGAGATCCACAGGGGAAAAAAGGAAAATGTGATGCTGAATTTCAATCGAATGAAAAAAGAAAAGTGCAATCGGCCTAATCTAATCAATTGAATCATAATCTATTGAATTATAAGACGAATAGAAAATTATGATTCTCATCAGTACTCCCAATAATAAAAGAAGTTGATGAAAAAATTTTTTTTACTTGAATTGCGTCAGTCTTTTTTCGGCAGTTTCATTTTACCCCTCTCTTCCCTAACTGATCTTGGGTCAGAAATAAGAGTGTGAAATAAGGATAAACCATAAAGATAACAAATATAATGAGACATAAGCATCCTAAATCCCTGAGGATCCTGATCTAGGTACAAATATCCTTTCTGAAGCAAACTGCAGATATATTAGCAAAAATTACTGCACCAAGTTACAATAAAGAGCAATTGCCCTCTCGTAAAAATCTTCAAGTTTACCAGCTGCCATATTTCGAAATACACCAGTATCCCAACACTGACCACTAAAACCCCTTCTCCATAAAAAAAAATAATAAAAATGATATCAAAAACGTTCAGATGCAGGATCTCTCCTAGCAGTATCCACGATCACCTCTAAAAAAGTCCCCCAATTTTATCATAAAAAAAGATACCATAACATACCTGCTGTGCGTAGCCTCAGTATCCGCACTGGACGCATTGTACTGTGTAAATGTCGTGGATACCGTACCACGAGACACTGAAATTGACCCTGTTGATGCCTGTGTGCTTGTATGGCTTGTAGAGGGTTCACGCTGCGTTGTGTACGTCACCGAGCTCGAATCTACGCATACAAATGTTAATTAACCGAAACCAATATCCAACAAGAAAAAAAGTAAAACTACATCTAATGGAGGGTTTATAGTTACCATCATCTCTTTAATATCTAAATTGGTTTTTCTCATGTTGGCAGTGAAGTAACAAGGGAAATACACGCGTGCGTAGGTGATAGCAGGGACGTATCAAAAGGCATCACGATTCATAAGTTATTTTTCATCGTAAACAACGGCAAAATCAAACTCCCCAGACACTTTAATTTTATTGTCCAGGCTTTACCGCTCCTGCTACCACTAATTTGCGCTAAAAATAGGGCTTTCGATATGATTTCCACCTTAGTAAATAGTGTCAAAGAAATTCACTTCAGAATTACACAAACATTTGGAAATCGAACGATGCAGGAACAAACAGTTTTTCTAATTATTCAACCAGTTGCAAGGGTAAACTCTTCGAGAGGGATCAATATTTGAAGTTGGCAAGTTGGAAACCAGGGGGAAAGTATTCCACGTGTTATCGAGCGTTTAAATTTGCGTCTCTGAAGGGATAAAAGTATAACTTACCAGTGACGGAAGTTACGATTACTTCTTCTGTGGTGCCAGGATCGCCTGAGCCCTCTTCACAGTCTTCCTCGTCGTCGCAGGATGGACGTTCCTGGATGTTTTCTTTTTTTGGTTTTACTGTTGGTGGCAATCTCGTGGGCGCGACGTATACTGGAGTTATCAAGTCATCTAAAGAATCATTCACATCGATTAAATATTGAAAATTTTGAAAAGCGCCATTGATTATGATGAGGAGTTAATGAAGAGTTGATTGACGATTATTTTTTGTCGGAAGCGCGGAAATTTGTCTCGCGGGGTTGGGAGTCTCGAAGCACACATTTGTCGAATGATTCGCACACGAGTGATGATATTTTCGACTGAAAGCGAATGTATTGATCCATCCAGACCTAAATAAAATATCCAATTGCATCGGTAATTCCGTCCATCGGTATGAATTCGATTTACCCTTTGAACTATTGTTGGAGGCCATGATGAATGGAGGCTTTCATGAAAGATATAGAGATACTTTTGTTTGCATTCTGATAGAGACAACTGCCATTAATTCAGTTTTTAGTCGGCCAGAGAAGATTTTCCATCAGGCAGGCAGAACTTGCTGAGAGGTGGCTGGCGTGTAGGGAGAGGATTGGGGGAGCTAACGGCAAGTTTATCTTTAGTGTGAGAGATCCCTAAATATGCAAATGAATTGAAGATATAACTGGGAACGCAGGAGTGGGTGAAGGTGGCACGGCCATTCCGCAGAAGTAGATAGTTATTCAGGAGGGCTTATTTAGTATTTTGAATTTGACGTATTTTATATTTTATTTCGATGGAATAATATGATCAATGTTATGAAACAATATTATTGAAGATAGCATTGTTCAAAAAAATTGTGGAGAATTTCTTCGCTAAACAAAATGTCTTTTTCGTTTTTACCCACAATTTCTTAGAAATTATTCGAGAATAGTTACTTTTGTATTAAATTGATAGAATTGAATACTATGTTATTTTATTTTCTTTCCATTTCCATCTTCACAATTAAATTACTGTGATTTTAATCATCCTAATTGTTATTATATATATTTTTGTTCCTTAATTCACAAGTTACAACATTGAATGAAAAGAAATTCCTCATAAATCACGTAAGAATACACATCGACAAACAATTTTCGATAATCGTAGTTAAAATTTTTCATTTCTTTCTTTTTCTTTAAATTAATTAGTACCAATGATCTGAGAATGTGAACGAATATGAACATTTTACATCCCTTTGATCTCATTTCAATGGAATCATCATCAATCAGTATCAATAAAATGAAAAAATCTATTTTTGTATGTCTTCGAAATTTTTCGAATGGTTTTTTTCTCCTTAAAAAATGAAGGAAGATTAACATTTTTAATTTCTGTGATCGTATTCCGTTCACAGAAACAGGAAGTACGGAAAATGTAGGGAAGGAAAATCAGAAATAAATTTTAAAAATCGATTTTTCAATCTTGAAAATTTCAAAATGTTTTTTTTTAATAATGAAGAAAAACCAATGTATTTCCTTTCTATTATCTAATTCTGATAGAAGAAAGGGAAAAGAGGAAGAGAAACAAGATCAACAAGAAAACAGAATTTTTAATTTTTCAATGTTTAGAGAAAATTTTAAAATTGATAAATTTTTTCGAATAATGAACCAATACCCATAAATTCAATTCTTATCCTCACATTTCCATAGAATCCATGAAAAAATAGCAAAGAATTCAAACTGAACAATTTTATCGGATTATTATTGTGTATTAATAATTATAAGGGGATGAAATCTTATGAATCTTACGACTACAATGATTTTTTTTTAGAAGCAAAGTGAATTTGTGTAGAATTGTTCGTGTTTGAGGGATTTATAATGGAAAAAATGGTGGTAAGCGTCACCAAAGGCGACAGTGCCTTAACATTTATGTGTATTCCGTCCTTGTCTAGGGGAGTGCTAAACGTCTCTCCTTTCATACTACACAACAAGATTTAGCGCGGGGTGTTCTTATATACCGACTGGTGTGCAAAAGAACCACATGCGAGAAACTACATTTTCGTAAGTAACTTGAAATCTACTCCACCGATTGGACTACATTAAATTTCAAAATTCATCCATTTCTATCGTTCAATTCTACTGTTCATTTCATTTATGACCGAAATTATATTTTTTGAATTGAATAAACAAATTATTTTTCATGAAATCATTTTCATAAGCTACCAGTGGGTCGATTTTAATAAATCAAAAACCGTTTAGTTTGTATGATGAAGACGAACAACTTTCATCCGAAACTTTTTTCTGTATCTCTTATAGTTTTCGTGAAAAATCATTTATTCATAAAAAACGCACACTGATTAGCGGATAGCGGACGAACCACTGGATCGTTTTTGATAAACCAAAAACCGTTTTGTTTGTACGAGAAAGACGAACAACTTTCATCTGAAACATTTTTGAGTATGTCTCATCGTCTGCTTGAACAATCAATTTTTCATGAGAAATTGAGATAAATTTGTTTATAACTAATTATTGCCCACTGGAATCGCAGAAACACAAAAAAATCAGGATTTCTCAGCCCCGAAAATATGAGTGCGTTTCGGAATCAACTACCGTAGCTGCAGTCAAGCAAAATTGGACAGGGTTACAGTACTATTACTGCGACTACCTCGATTGCGAAACGCACCCTATAAGTCTCGATCATAATGTCTTGCCGCAACTTCATATCCACTGGAAGGGAGTACGGCATATAGGCTACGTCGAATCATTCATTTTCGGGAAGGTTGATAATGGAAAAAAATGGTGGTAAGCGTCGCCAAAGGCGACAGTGCCTTACCATTTATATGTGTATTCCGTCCTTGTCTAGGGGAGTGCTAAACGTCTCTCCTTTCATACTACACAAATAGATTTAGCGCGGTGTATTGTTATATACGAACTGGTGTGCAAAAGAACCACATGCGAGAAACTATATTTTCGTATGTAATTTGGAATGTACTCTACCGATTGGACTGAAATAAATTCTAAAATTCATCAATGTCTATCGTTCAAATTTACAGTTCATTCTCGTATCCAGATCTAACATTTTTTTTTTAAATGGGATGGCAAGAGTCAGTCGGTAAAGCAGGAATTCATCCGTTGTAAAACGAAAGCATAGGCACTATGTCGAATCGAAACTCAAAACTCGAACATGGTGGATATCTTGAGCGAATGGAGAAAGTAAGGCAGTTTTCATGAGTACAATGGTTTTGCATCGAATTTTCATGAAGCCCGCCTAACAAATAAAAGAGAATTAAATCCCATTCTATGAAACATGAACATGAATATAACGAATCATAATTGTCCAAATCATTGAGGTCAGAGGAAAATATAATAATTCTCCTTTCTTAATATTGCGTTTACTAAGGTCTGCTTTGGACAAAGTTCATTAGAAGTAAGATCTCGAATTATGAGATTATTGCACATTTTTTATGTTAAGAAGATAATTTGAATGCAATATAGTGAAAATGATGATCGATTTTTCCCTTTGAACAAATAATATTAATATCCAAAGATAAAATTTCACATATATACTGAGAGAAAAATGACAGAGTTCTCAAACAAGTCTTACTTGTGCCAAAAAAATAGTTTTTGAAAAATTATCAAACAAGGATTTCTCTGTACCAAATATGAAAAGAGTGCGCCGAGATGAAAAATTTTTATCGCGAAAAAAGATTTAGTAATTCCAAAAAAATTGTATTCTCTGTGCAAGCAAAAAATGTTATTTCTAGCATTAATACGCAACGAAAAATATTCGTTTTATGCGAAACAAGAGTTTTACTATTACAGTTTTTTATTTTGACTATTAAATAATTTAAGATATGAAATGAATGCTTAATGAAATAATAATAATGATATGTTAGCAATTTTGTAACTTAGGGACAAAATATTTCTTGATAAACTTTCCTCTCTATGAGGTATTTTTACCCTGAAAAGGCCCATCAGTCTTGTGTGAATCATCCGCCTCTTGAGCCAATTATTTCGTTGTTGTCGAAAGCAGAGTAATTATGCATGTTTGAGACTTTGAAATTCGAATTAAACAATTTCTTTTTCGGTCATTTTCAACTAGCGATTTTGTTGGCCCAAACACGATTCGTTTGAGAACTTGTTTGTTTTTCTCTCAGTTAGAATTTATCCCATAAAATAAGAGAGCAAGAGAGACTGACAGAATATTTGAAGGGTCAAACGGTCTTAAGGGTCAAATGAAGACGGATATTCGGTCCACGACGAAACACTGTTATTCAAACTTGGCAGAAATTCCCGGTACACTTGTTGAAAATTTTTATCAAGTTATAATTACTCTGAAATTTTGAGCAATTTTACCGTTAAAAATTCCCAATTTGATAAAAAATTAAATGAAAACTGTGAATTTCAGTTCAATAGTTCCATGAAAACTAGTGGATATCAGAAAAATTCTGGTAATTATATTCCTGAATTCTCCATTAATTGAAAATGCGGCATAATTTGGTATTAAATATTCATGATTGATTGAAAATTTAACTAAATTACTGAATTCTTGTTTTCCTACTACTCGAAAATTTCAAATTGCAAATGAAATTTTCTGTCAAGTTCGAAATTTCATGATTTTTTTCCCACCTAAATCAAATTCAATGTCGCTCTTCTGACAATTAATGTCAGATTGTTCTCGAAATTTCAACTTTTCTCTAACCGCCTAACGGCCAGGCGATAATGGCATTTGGCGATGTGACAAAAATTGTCGTATTTGCATCTGTCGTCTGACGCGTGACAAATTTTTTGCACAACTCTAGTGGTGAATGAAAATAAAAAGTATGAACGGATGGAGTTTGTTAATTATCTCACGCCAATTACCTGAATTTGGATCATAAATTGGCGTGCAATCTTCATCCTCATCATCACCTGCGCATCCACTTCCCGCTCCCGAAAATATAAGATCATCCATGATGCCAGGCAGACCGGATGCGGGTGTCTGGAAAAAAAACAATCACCCATTACCTCTCCATCACCGATAAGAATAAAAGAACAGAAATGGTGGAGTTTCTCTTCACCTGCTGCATGCGTTGAAGTGGTGCTGTCCTATCTAATAAACTGCCAGGTGGTAATGGCTGTACATCTCCCCGGATAGTAATTACAACTCTATCCTGACTGGCAGCTGCTAATTCAAGTATCCTAGCTCCATTTACCACTAATCCTGAGATAATCCCCAGGAATGGACGCTCGACTCTGCCCTTGTTCTTGTTCCATCGCCCTCCAACTTGGATTGTTGATTGGCCGTTGAATACTGTCAATTGATTCCCTGAAACATCATTAATCATTCTCATCATCAATCCTCATCCTTTCTAAAAAAAAAAAAAGCATGGGCCATATCTCGAATCGAAAATGAGAAACGAGAAGAAATTCGCATTTTCGGCGAGAGAAAAAAAAATAGAACACAGATTTGATTTTTCCTTTTACTCTATTAAATGATTTCAAGTGAGAAAAAATGTTTCTCGTGGTTCTCCATAACAACATGACAACCCACGTTTGAACGCACTGGTGACAACACTTCGAGTTTGAATGCGAGGCTCAGTTGGATCGGCGCTGCCAATATTGTAACTTGATTCTCCGACTTTATAATGTGTATCGCGAGAATGCGAATATCAATCTGTTAGTATGCGCGTATCTTTTTTTACTGGTCATCCAAAAAATACAATAGTTACACCGTTGACAAGTTCATAGGCGATTTATATTGTAACTGAGGACACTTTTCCGATTTGTCGTCCTGTTCTTATTATACCGAATGAAAATCATTTAGTGGTAGTGGAGGGGAAAGTTCTGTCGTGCATAGATACGCGGTGCGCTCGGCCTGAGATGTTGAACAATTGATGTCAAAACTTTTTCTTGGCCGATACGCAATACCGCGTATCTCGATTAGACATGGCGGATATTTCGAACGAATGGAGAAAGTAAGCCGGTTTTCATGAGTGCAATGGTCTTGTGTCGAATTTTCATGAAGTCCACCCAACAAACAACTGAGAATTGAATATCATTTTATGAAAGATTAATAAACTAATCATGATGGTCAAGTCATTTAGGTGAAAGGAAAATGGAATAATTCTGCTTTCTTAATATTACGTTTACTAAGATTCGTCGAACAAGGTTGATTAGAATTGATAACTAAAATTATAAGATTATCTCACATTTTTTACATTAAAGATAGGAGAATCTGAACGCAATATAGCAAAAATGATGTGTGTATGTGTGTGCGTACGTGTGTGACAAAAATTTTGTGCCACGATTCCTCCTGAACAAACGATGCGATTTGACTTTTTTTTTTTAATCGCTGTATTTTCATGTGACTTGAACCTGATTAGATTATGGAGACGATCGTCTCAGCGTTTCTCCAGTTTTTTCCAAAAAACATTTGGAAAAAAGTCGAAAATTAGCGTTTTTTTGTAAACGAGACCATTTCTCCGTGCATAACGATGCGATTTCAAGTTTTTTTTGTTAGAAACGATGAATCTTGATATAACGCACAAATCATGGAATACTGGAAGACATTTAATCAGCAGTTCACTAGCTTTTTTCGAAATCGATATACATTCAAGAAACAAATTTACTTTTCTGATAAATTACAGCTTTTCTCGATGCGGAATACAGCGATGTGTGTGCATGGGAGTGTGTGTGAGTGCGAGCACGCGCACGGATTTTCTTGTCTTCTATGGGTATTTCCTCGGAGAAATGTGAGAAAAAGATTGAATAAATACATAATAAAAAAATTAATGAAAGAAAAAACAAATGGTCGGGAAGTTATTGGTGCGACCCGTAATGGGTCACATCCAATTCCACCAACCCCTACCGGTCATACCCTAAAGAGGGAGCGCGCGAACGGGCCTGATTTTTGTTTAATTAGTGAGCCTTAAACTTACGGAGGCGGCCCCCGTGAAAAACGATAGAAAAAGTTTTGTTGCAAATATCTTTCTCAAATGCATACAACACTCAGATCGAAGACCATTCTTTCCTAGTGGCGATGATAAACATGGTATTATATTGATGAGATGAACAACAAATTGAACAACAAATTGAATTACCGTGTGAACAAACTAAAAATTGATAACAGTGTAGACACGCACTTTTACCAGAATATCAACGGACATTGAATTTCATAAATTCACACTCTAAAGTGTGTTCTAAAAGAAATTAAGTAGTAATTATATGATTAAAATCTTATTCAGTGAGCATAGGAATTCGAACATGAGCAAATCATTTAATACTACAGTGGTAAATTTTAACAGCTAATAAATTGGAACATGTGATTCTCATCGGTTATATTGCTTTTAGCAGCGAGAATGATTATAAACAATTAATTGAAGAAAAGAAAATCGTATCTGACAGGAAAAAGAGTATAGTGAAAGGGCATCAACATGGGGTGTAGTGACGCTAGTCGATATTTAAAAAATCGACTGAGAATCGTGGTCGGTGTTTTTGTTTGGACCGGTATTAGGGCACCATGAAATGATTATATTTCCCCGCCGCAGACTGACCACACGGGACTGTCCGCTCATTTTTTCCAGGGAAAGAGAAGGGCAGCCATTTGTGGTTTAGGGTCTGAAATCTGTTAGTTCTCGAGACAGGCGAACATGTGGTGTGGAGAATCATTGAAACCGCGAGAACATATGTTTATTGCATGTATAACATGTGAAGCAACATTATATGAATATTTTTGGTGTTAACATTATCATTGGAGAACGTGTTTTCATCGAGTTTTCATGACTCAGATTTTTCTCTTTCGAGATGTAGATTTTTGGGAGATGCTATTTACAATGAGTGGGATCTGCAGCTTCCTCAGGGATATGTAAATCAACCGAATAGTGAGGACCAGGCCAGTATGCGCGGTGACGTAGTAGTTGGAACGCTATTTCTCGATCGGAAAAATCGATATTCTGGTTATTTTTTGAATAGGGGAGTAGGATCCAGTGGATTTAACCGGATGTGGAACCGGTCGGTAATGGGCACCCACATTCCTTCACATCAGCGGACTATACAAGCGTTCATATTCGATATTCTCAAAAAAACTGCAATAAAAAATAAAGAATTCTCACAAACCCTCAATATTGTTTCGGATTTTTCGCACAGAAATGAAATGAAATGTTGATTTTCCCAATTGGTACCTGTTTTTCGATCAAAAAAAAATTAATATTATCAAATATAATTTTTTACAGTTTATTGCAAGACACAACACGCCGTTGAAATGACTACATCAGGTTTCCAGCGTCAGTGCAAAGTTTTGCATGCGAAATTCGCTCTAGTGTAACGATTTCCATTCTGAACAGTTCTCCATTCCTAAAAAAGTTACGCCGACCCGCATAAGGCGGGTCCAACAATAATTTAACGTTACTACCCGAGAAAAAATGAGTTCGTCTGACAGTGCTCTACCAGGCGAACAGAACTGAGCAGAAACGTAAATGATTACAGTTGGACTGTGGTTTTTAGGCCACTTTTTTCCGCATCGCCACTTTCGGGCGGCTACCATACATGGCAAGCACATACCAACTGTTACACTCGCCACCTGTTTGTTCAGTAGCCGAGCATAGTCACATTACCAGTGTGGTATAAAAATTCAGGCGGTCGTCGGTTGTCACAGCGCATGGCATTCAATATCACATATCGGCCATTGGTTCTGTACGCGCGCATGCGCTCAATTTTTTCCTTATCGCATCATAATTATTTCTGGGCAATCGTATTTCATAAACACTGTAGCAACAAGTGTCGTTGACGCCGCATTTCAATCTGAAGAAGTCCAATAAACTGTATCATATTATTAGGGGAACAGGAGGTACATCGGGATGGCCGTTAACCAGTTGATTCAACTGAAGGAAACGGGAGTTCTAAGCCACTTTTTCCAGGGTCTGGATGCTCTAGCAGCATCCCTTACAAATTTAATGGGCTCAATTGACGAATATTAATGCAAAATGTATCATAACTTCACAATATGACTGCAATGAAATCGAATATTGCTCGGGTCAGGTCTGTACAGGTTACAGAATTGATGAGACAATTTTCGTGAAATCCAAGTGCTTGAAATTTTACTGCCCCTGTGGATCACCCTGGCAATTAGCTCTTGCACGCCATAATCTAAATTAATAAGTAAATGGCCAGGAGAGCATCGACGTTACGGCAGTGGCACAACACAACGCCACAAGTCCAAAAGTGGGTTAAGGTGGTGTGGTTCGATGCTCCCGGCTTAGACAAGCAACACATGTCGGGTATGTGGAACAGGGGATGAGAACGTGGATAACTATTTTTTTTTCACTCCGAAACAATTTTTAATGAATTCGTATTTAAAATCGAATCCGAGGTGAGAATAACTCGACTAGATGTTCATGGTTGCTAGGATTGAAAAGCAGCAATTTTATGGCAGATTATCAATCAGTCTAAATCACTCTCATGATCCTTGACCCGAGATGGAGGTGTGGAAGGGTCACGTGACGGTCACAATCTTTTACATCATGTGTGTTGATGGTTTTGCTTCCGAATGAAAGCATTGTATTCGCCAAGCCCGAAGTTTCCAATTTTTGTGCCAGGATAAGGTTTGGCTTCAGGAGTTCGAATATGCTATTTTTAGACCACGCCTGGATGTATTTTTTTTTTCATTTTCTTTCCGGCTATGCAGCACATGAGCGCACATTTTTCAAAGATGATTTCGATCGGAAATTTTCTGAATTTTCCGAAAAACATCAGATTTAGACACGAAAATGCGGAACAGGCTGAAATCAATGTGTGAAGTTTTATTTTTCAATTTTCGCCATGAAGTTGAAGTGGAGGAACAAAATGGCCACCATTTTTGAAAAATTCACAAAATTTCCGATCAAAACCTATGTTTTTAATTTTTTTTCAGCATTTTTTAACACGTTAAATAAGAGCAAAGAATTTCGAGTCTAAAACGCTTAATCACGGAGAGTGCGTTGAATTAAGCCACGTGGTCTCCTGCTAGGTGAGGAATCCTCTTTTCTATACGACATAAATATTGAGAAGAACCAAAAAAAAACAGAAAATTTTGAGGCCAGATCTCGTACGATATTTGGCGGAATGGCCCATATATGTACGTGTGTGTGCATATACATATCTGACCGACCGTTCTTCAACGATAACTAAAAAAATTATTGTTTAAATGAATCCAATTGTTTTTCAAGTTATTATTCCAAATTCCATCTTGACCGAGTTCGATCATGAGATAATTGCACTATCTGTTGTTGAAAAAATTTATTTTGAAACCAATATTTAAGAAGGGAAAAAAAATTGGAACATTAAAGGAATCCGGCTGCCAACCTTCAGGTAATGTTGGCTGTCAACGTTGGGGTAATGCTGAACTCAATGAATCATTGAATTAAATTAAAAATACATCGTCATAGAAATTCCATTCGGAACCAAATTGCTAATTTGTTAGCAAAAATGTATTGACGGTTTCGACGAAAGCAATTTCCCACTTGCTTTTCTTCTGAATGGAAGCATTACATTCGTAAAATTCGCAATTTTTACTTTTTTGTGTCAGGATAACAAATTTTGGTTTTATTGAAGCGTCAAAAATTTTAACGTTGGGGCAATGTAGGCCGTCGACGTTGGGGCAATGTTGGCCGCCAGCATTGCCGTAAAGTTGGCTCCCAACGTTATTATTATTATTTTTTTTCAACTCGTTAATGAGATCGTTGAAGGATCCTCGAGGGTTCTGACTTCACCTCCAAAACCGCCCAGTAAGCTATGAGCGATGCAAACTTTTCCTAATTACTCTACAATAGTGCTCCCTCTAACCAGAGGGTAAGCCCTACTGCAGTCCAAAATCATGCAGTCTAAGTAGACGGAGGGAACCAAGAAGGATAGCCTTCTGCATTTCGCCAACTACTATAAAGGCATTACGCCTACAGACCCCGATGGTTTCCAGCGCAGATATGAAAGACTGCTTCATTCCCCCCAGAGAACCAATAATAAGGACAACCAACTTAACCCTGAATCCTCGATTAATTTGACGAAGCTTACACAAAAGTGGTTGATACTTGAGCCGCTTATCCTCTTCCTCAGACGTTATATTGCCCTCAGCAGGAGCGTATCCTACTATTATTATTATTATTATTATTATTATTATTTTTTTTTTTTTTTTTTTTTTTTANTGAGCGATCCTCGAGGGTTCCGACTTCACCTCGAAGACCGCCCAGCAAGCTAAGTGATACAAACTTTTCCTAATCGCTCTACAATGGTGCTCCTTCTACCAAGAAGGTGAGCTTTACTGTAGTCCAGATTAAGTTAAAGTAAATTCGAAATGAAAGTTAATATGAATAGAACCATTCTGGTTGAATTTGTGCTCAATTGGCAGTCTAGTATTAGTGACAATAATTAATCTACAAGTGCAAAAATAACACTGAGTCTTATAAGAAAATAAACTTTTCGTGGTTGAAAAAGATTAAAATGTCAAAAAATAAAAAAATAAATAAAAATTCTATGTCTAATATGCAAATTGTCGCCAGTGTCAGACTTTGATAATAAATAATTTTTGTGATATCTGCTCAAAAATCCACTTTTCGAAATCGTTTAGGATGTATAAAGCGGTTGTTTTTCGCATGGCGCGCATCAAGTTGACGAGCGGGCGTCAACTGAATTTCGAGTGCGTAAAGCAAAGCTTGAAGTTTACGCACTCGTGCACAAAAACAATCATATTACCCGCACTATCGTTCTGAACAGTGAGCTCGGCAGGTATCACAAAAAATAGTATGTGTTACACGTGCGTGCGAAAAACTGGAATATTACGCGCTCCTGTAATATCTTCCAAATTAACACATCCTCGTAATGTCTCCCAAAAAGTGGCGGGTAGAGAAAGGTACCCGTTTAGCACGTAGACTGAGGGTTAAAAATTTTCAATCGCAAAAATTGTTAGAAGTGGTGAATCAGTAATCAAGCCAGTTATTATTTCATATAAACAAAATGAGATGTATTATATCAAACTGGATTTATTACATGTGGATTTGTATTCAATTTAGTTGCACCGTAACAGGTTGAACGAGAGAGCGCGACGCGTATCGATATCATATAATAACTAATAAATTCTGACTCAATAAATAAAACAGATTTTTATAAAGCGCGAATATTTGAATATTTTCCTGAACAAAAATCATCCGACCAAGCAGATCCCACAGGGCGAACAAATAGTATATTGTGTTACTAGTGCGTAAAGTTCCACTTTTTCACACGCTCGTGTAACACATCCTATTTTTTATGGTACCTGCCGAGTTCACTGTTTGGAACGGTAGTGAGGGTAAGGTGGTTTTTGTGCACAAGTGCGTCAAGTTCAAGAGCTTGCGTAAAGTGGATTTCGATCGCGTAAAGCGAAGCTTCACTCACTCGAGTAATCTCGATGAATAATTGCTCTGCTTTCAAGAACAACAAAATATTTGGCTCAAGAGGGGGATCATTCATATAAGAAGTTTAGCAAGAAATATTTTGTCCCTAAGTTTTACAAGATTGTTGTCACAACATTATTATTATTTCATTTAAGAATTAATTTTTTGTTTGTGATTATTGAACAGCTGAAACGACAAACTACTATCCCTGGTTTCATGTAAAACGAGCATTTGCCGGAAGCAAAATACGTATGGGAGCATCGAATAACGAAGAAGTAGTGCTAGAAATTAAACTTCTTGCATGCACCGAGAATAAATTTTTTTTTAAAAGACTAAATCCAGTTTTGCAATAAAAATTTTCAATCTCTGCGCACGCCGAGGTTTATTTGGGAACTCTGCTATTTTTTTTTCAGTGTATGATGAAATAGAAAAACTGGAGATTGTTCCACAACTCAAAGAGAAGATATGCATGATAGAATCAAGGATTGCCTTCCGTTAGTCAACAACTCCACTGTACACAATGGAATCCATTCAAACAGGGTGATATTAATCTCGATAATCATCAATCCACACACTGTGGAATTCATTTCGCCGCCGGAACATGTACCCAGTACTATGTGCACAGGGAGGGTGGATGGCAATGCGTAGACTGGTTAATTTGACTCTATGTACCGAACGTGTGTTTAGTCATTCCCCCTCAACAGTTTGCTCTCCTAGTATCACTAAACACAATTTCATCGACAAAATGATTGATTGGACTTGCTCTTCGTGTGGAATGTAATTAGCCAATGCAGAATTTTATTCCACATCTTCTGTTGTGCAATTTCTGAATATGTTTTTTGCTGACATGTGTTTTTTTATTGACAGAAAAAATGTCCGGGATTTTGTTTCCAGATTGTTATCGAGAGTGGCATTGTGTGTGTGAGACGAAAATGGAGGTAGAGAGGAGAGAATGGATGTAGCTAACGGCGAGCATCTTGTGAGGAGGATTCTCGATCCTCTTGGATTTCCCAAGGACGACGGGAAAGGCATGTCGGCTTTTCAGTCTTTCTAACCTTTTTGCTTTACACACACTCGCCTAGCTACTGCTATCCCATACTTGCCTGGTCTTTCTAAACACGAGGCTTGCGTTAGGACGACCCTAACCACCCTAGTTTATTCTCCATGAGACATTGGATGCCTCTAAATAATCAGAATTTCAACGTCGTTTGCATAATCAAGTTTTTTAAACCGAAAATCCTGGTTTTCCTCGCGCTCCCACATTTTTTTCAGGGAAGGTCAATCCGAAGGCCATTCCTCATGTTTTTTTTTTTATGACACAAAATATATTGTGAAAGTCCTAAAAAAATCGTGAGAAGACAAGTGCGTTGGACCGCGTGGGAGAGACGAAAGAATGCAGCTCCGGGTAGTATAAACACTCGTAAAGCGATAGTGAGAAACAGATATTTCCCATGATTCTTATTTTCTCACGATGAGGGAAATAATGAGATTTTGGGTGGTCGCAGACACACATGCGTATTTGCGTAACCGTTGGAGAGGTAGCGTGAGAAGAAGGCAAAGTTGGGGCTGGATTTGGTGCCCCGGTATAACAGGCATACATCAGGATGATATTGGTTGAGGAGTTCTCGGTTTCCTCGACGATTCCTTCGGGAGGAATATTGAGGAGGTAATGCAAAACACTCCACGAATTTAAAAGAAATTTATCCAGTGAAAAAAAATGAGATTTTCGGTTAGAAACAGATAAATCATCAGAAGATACTAATCAGAAAGAACAAAATTTTCTGATTAGTGATATGAGACTATCAAGTAATTATCAACGAGGGGCTACTCACTTCATAATTAGGTGACACCATGATTTCGAAATGAAATCGATTTCGGGTGATTTCAGCGGCGATTTCAGTGATTTCCCGACAAAATGATTTCGGTGATTTCGACCCTCACGGAAGGTGATTTCATGATTTCGGATGATTTCATTAATTCGAAATCAGTGATTTCAGAAAAATAAAGTTAATAAATAATAGAGGTGGGGCAAAACGGGTTATGTCAAATTATAAAAATCAGAACTGACAATATTAACTGGCAAATAATAATGAATTCGTTTGATTCTACTTCGCCAATCTTGGGTTAATAACGATGAAAAGCGTTCCATTTTACCATTTTACTATGTCAGTGAGTACGGCATTTTATTATGATCGTTGACAGGTATGTCAATTTCGAAATCACGAATTACTTGCACGGTTGGCGCTTTGTTTCAGCCCGATCAGTAGCGTAGTTCCTGAGATATAACAACTTGTTCAAAGTTCATTTTTCCTCAATATTTCAAAAACTACCCCACTGATTTCAATTTTTTTTTTCAAAATACTCGTCAGGCAGCAACTATCTGGATCAATCAACATATGTACATCAGTTCATACAAAGTTTCGAACATATTCCCGTTTTAAAATTTTTTTTTCATTCTTGTACGCACAATAACTTGAGAAAAAATGAGGACAGCAAGTTGAAATTTGGTATGATTATAGCTCTGACAATATTAAAGGTTGATATTTTGGATAGGCGCAACCGGCCGACCAGTTTCGGAAATATTTAACCTTTGGTATAAATCTTTTTCATTAAAAGGTTGAGTATTTTCCTGTAGACGGAGAGAAATTTTCTAGAAAAATTCTGGTACGAGTACTGAAAAGAATTACAATCGGTTAAGGTAAAATTTCTTGGTATTTCTGGTAAAATTTCTGGGGATTTCCGTGAAATTTTCACAGAAATACGGGGAAAAATTCACGTTTTCCCCAATAAAATTTCTAGTGCCGGCACTGGAATTTTTTCCTGGCCGTCACTTTGCGCCTCTTTTCCCGTGCTAGCACTAGAATTTTTCTAACAAATTTCTCTCCGTGTAGACAGCCGGTAGCATACTGTAACAAATAACTCTAATTTCTACATTCTTTTATCACACTCATGAACCTCAAATTTATGCTATAATTTTATAATTTATAATTTATGCTATAATTTTCATTTACCGATACCTATAATTAGCTAACGTCAGTTAAAAAATTACTATATTATGTGCAAATGATCATGGACACCCTAATTTTTGCCGACAAGTCCATTAATTTTCGAGTGCAGAGTCTGAATATTCCACTCCTGTATCTTGAATTGTCGCTGACTAATAATGAGCAACAAGTGCATTAGGAATGCTTTCTTGATGAGAAGATTTTTGAGTCACATTGTTAATGAAAATTTACGGAGAGAAATATTCAATAAAAATTACGTATCTTTTCCGTAATTCCGGAGCGAAGTTGTAGGAAATTTTACAGAACTGTCACGGAATTTTTCCGGAGCGTTCCGTAATTTTGATCTGAATCTCTTGTGAAAAATTACGATACCGTCACTTAAATTTTCTGAGTCGATTCCGTAATCGGTGAGTGAAGTGAGAGTTCCGTAATTTTTACTGAATATTTCTCTCCGTGTTCCAAAATCATCGCACTTTCAGTGTACAATGATGCATGAAAATTATATTTCTAGGGAAGACCGACTGTAATGGTTAGGTGGCTGAGGTGTTGCTCCGTCGGACATCTAAGCTAAGCAGCGTTGAGCTGGGTTAGTACTTGGATGGATGACCGCTTAGGAACACCTCGCTCGCACAAAAAATTGCGGGTGGTAGGTACGGTGTAGCGGCCTAGTGTCTCCATCTAGTCAGTGTGACAGATGGATATATTAGGGCACTGCACAATCGACCGGCTGTGCGACTGGGGTTTTACATGGTTTCCCGTGCAGTCCTAGCTCAAATGGGGCACAGCTAAGAGTAAGACGGCCATGATACCGCAGATAACAATGAGAGGAAAAAGAAAGGAGGGGAGGCAGGCTAGAGGAGGGGTTTCAAATCGAGAATTACTTCGATAAAACCAATGAAATAGAAAAAATAAAAAAAAAAAAAAATATATATATATATATATATATATATATATATATATATATGCACAGCGTACATATACGCCTCCATATACACTACATAAAACCAATCGCTGAACAAAAAAAAAATCCTAATCGGCTGTATCCTTGATACAGCCGTCATATTTAACGTGCATACGTCTCTGGACCGAAATTCTCATTGGTAGCATCCTTTTTAACGTAATTCGTCACAAGAATTTAATGTTATATTCAATTCTATACGTTTCTATAATTTTATAAAGTATTTCAAAATTGAAAAATTCGTGATTCATAATTAGAACCTGCTTAATTGACGAATTCCATGGAAATACTCAAGAATTTAAAAAATTTCGAATTTTCTAATCACTTGATACTATGAGAAATTGTTCTCAAAAGACTTAGTTGATTAAGAACGCTTTCTATTCATTCGCTCCTTATCTGAGAAATGGCACTGTCTTCGGCCTTGGGTCATTTTAACCCCACCATCGACGCATTGGCCAATCAGAAAGTTTCTCCCCACCATCGACTCATCGGCCAATCAGATTTCTAACTTCCCATCATTGACTCTTCAGCCAATGGTGAGTTTTTGCGCAGTAACCTTCTATTAATTTAGTGCACCTAATCCACCTGGGCCATTTCGCCTCGAGCAGCAGAAGAACAGGGAGCGGAGTAGCACAGGAGCAGAACCAGAATTCGAAAACGAGAAAGGAGGGGAGGAAAGAACGGGAAGGGAGCACTCTACGAGAGGAATCTTTAGCTTTAAACCATCGATAGTCGTTTATTGGAAAACTCAATTTTGCCTTGGAGATTTAACTCTCGTCTTTAGGAAAATCTCAGTTCTCGCTGTAACCAAGAAACTCAATTCCGCTGACTAATAAGGAAAACTCAATTTACGCTTTTAACCCTCCTGAACTGGCTAGATCTCTTACGTCTCACTTGCACTGCAGTGGCGCCCTAGAGGTTGAGTACTTGGCGGCGGCGCGCCCCTCTACACGCCAGTTCAGGAGGGTTAAGTATCGCCGATAGATGGCGCGGCTGCATAAGCATTTTTTCGCTGAGTGACCCCCCAAAACGAAACCATAGACGTATCCACGTCAAAAAAATTGTTCCCATTCGGATTCAAAATTCAGGCAATATTAGGAATTAAAAATTATTTTTGGAGCTAATCAAATTTATTTGTATCTGGTCCATGCATTGAATGGTTTTCAGATTGTTTTTGTTTTAATAAATGAAAAAATATTAATCCATGCGAAAAAGTGGCAACATCGTCGGTGGTTTTTTTTTTCACCAGGAGCTGGTACTACTGGCTCGAGGGAGCTCCAATCACAACGCTTCATCGCTCTCTCAAGAGACGTTTAAATTGACCGCGCTACCCCCATCCGATCGGTACTTGGGATGTAGCTGCTTGTTTGGGCTGCGTGCGCAAAAATTTCATTTTTCAGTACTTTTTTCGCTATTATTTATAAACAATGCTCCTAGGCGACAATCTTTTTCACTCAAAAAATCATTGATCATATGTTCTAAATGTGTCTAAAGTTTTATGACTCTGGCTGCATATTTTCCTTGGGTTTCGCTTTTTTTTTTATGATTTCCATAAGATCACGGGTTAAATGACCACTTTTTAACAAATTCATAATAAATTAACCATGCTCCCCAGCAGTCTGAAACTGTGCACACGCCTTTTCCATCATTTAAAGAATACGTAAAAAAAAAAGAAAAAATGGCTGCTTTTTTTCTAACCCTCCGGGCTCGCCCGATTATCTTTAAGAACTCGCGCTTCTCTAGCATCTCACTTGCTCTACAGTGACGCCCTATATAGGTTGCGTATGGTTTAGCGGGGATTCCCTCACGATGCGACCACTTAAGGAGTAAGTTGCTGCGTGTATATGAGGTTAAATGGGTCCGCGATAATTTCAGTATTTTTTCCACATTGCCAACTGGTCGATAATGTAGGGAAAATGTACGAGTTATCTCGTACATTTTCCCTACATTCGATGCTCCTTTTAACCTCATGTATACATAGCAACTTTAGAATTCATTTTTCTTGTTGTCCTGAACCTGGGGTTTCTTAAATTTAGCAAGGGGTGCTTAAATGGATTAAACAATATGTGAAAAAAAAATCATAAAATTGGCTGCATTTTTTGAATATCCTACTTCTCTCCTGAACATCGTTAGTCACCAAAAACCCAAGTTGTCGGGTATATCCACACAGACATGGCCCTAAAATCATCATTTCTTCACGTTTCATAACATTGGAGACCATTTGCAATCAAAATTAGAAAATCGAAAAATCGTTCAAAAACAAGACTTCCATTCGGAAGCGAAACATTGGAGACTGAACATCACGAAAGATTCAAAAATCAGCTATACCTCAAGATTACACCATTAATTATTGATTTGGAATCCATTAGAAATATTTGCTGTTGAGTACCTGGCGAGTGAATCGCCTCCTGATTCTTTCGTCTTCTCCTCGAAGAAGTGGCTGATGAGGGGTAGCTAACAAGACCCATCCAACTACCTACCCCACTCTGATCTCCTAGTCCAACTGGGAATCAGTTTCCCCTGAAGCTGCGAAGATTCTCACGACCGCATATAAACGACATTCCACAGCCGTTTTCAACGCGACACATATAAACTCCCGTGGGAAGATTTTTTTCTCGATTCCTCCACGACGAGAGAGATATATGTATATATTCCATTTGAGCTAGCCAGTCAAAACGGGAATTAACTCTTTCGAGTGTCTGACCGCCTACTACCGAAACATTATTTTCTGCCCTCGAGAAATGATTATCCCACGCTCCAGTTGCCTGCGGGAACGAGACACATTTCGTGAGAAAGTTGTGAATTCGGTTTCATCCCTGGGAATAATTATTTTCGCGAGGTGAGTGGGATGAATGGCTTGGAGATACTATCGCGATTTTATTATTGGTTGAATGAACTCGTGAGCTGAATGCGTTTGAATATGAAGGTGTTGTAATTGGAAAATAGTGTAGGGCAAATTATTAAAAAATGGGAAGCGTCTCCACTAATTATAAAAAATGTCAAATTTGATTAATTCAATGAGATCAATGTCGACATTCAATTTTAAATTTTGAGGTTTTATTGACGAAAACAACGAAGGCACATTAAATTGAATAGCCAAATAATTAATAAAAATAGAATGGAAGAATATGCAGATTGTAAATTGCATTATGTGAATTTAAATATATTATTATTGTAGAATATTCTGTCCTTGTGATTTTTTTTCGAATATTCTCGTCTGTACTTTTACAGTAGTGGGACTTATGGGGGTGATATCATATGTTCTAGCTCCACTCATTCTAAAGTGACAACTCAATATTTGAGGGATAGAGATGTTTCCTACAATCTTTTTTATTTATAATAAGTAATGAGCATGGCGACATGAGCAACTCAACGTATGAGACAGTTCTGAGACTGGGACCTATATTTACATTTGTTGGATAGTAGTAAATCGTGAAGTTGATTCTTTTATTTCTTCTGGCTATTTTTGTTGGATAAAGGTTTTCATTTGTGGAGCTAGGGGGCTACGCCCCCCGCTCCGCTCACCAACCCCTATATGACCCACATCATCCTCATTCTGATCTTCCTGATCCTCATTATACCCCTCATGACCCTTATTCCGACCAGCGTGACCCATATTCTGATCCTCGTGACCGTTATTCTGACCCTCATGACCCTGATTCTGAACCTCGTAATCATTATACTGACCCTTGTGACCCTCATTCTGACCCTCATGGCTATTATTTTGACCTTCGTGATCCTTATTTTGACCCTTATGACCTTTATTTTGACCCTCGTGACCCTGACTCTGAACCTCGTAATTCTTATACTGACCCTGGTGATCCTTATTCTGCCCCTCATGACCCTGATTCTGAACCTCGTAACCCTTATACTGATCCTGATGATCCTTATTCTGATACTCATCGCCATTATATTGACCCTCGTGACCCTTATTTTGACCCTTATGACCTTTAATTGTGAAGTCTTAATTTCGAGTACCAAACTTTCATCACTAGATGTCGATTTGGATTTTTATAATATAGAGTGCTTCGCTCACTGATGAGTGGGAGGAAAGTGAGTAGTTCCCGCCCTAGGGTGGAAAGTTGCTCCCAAGGGCGGACAGTCAGTACTTTCCACAGATTATGATGAAAAATAGGGTTCAATACTCGTGGGAAGAGTGGTCTTTGACCCTTGGGAGGTCCTTCGGCGAGCGCTACACACCTCTCACGGGCGAAATAGTATATTGTGTCACAAGTGCGTAAGGAACCACTTTTTCGCACGCGCCCGTAACTAATGCAATATTTTTCTGATACCTGCCACGTTCACTGTTCAGAACTGTAGTGGGGGTAAAGTGGTCGTTTTTGTGCACGAAGTGCGTAAAGTTCAAGGTCGTGTGTAAAATGAATTTCGAGTGCGTAAAGCTTTGCTTAACGCACGCCCTCTGAACTTTACGCACCCCGTGCGTAAAACAAGCACTTTACGTACACTAAACCATTTCAAAACGTGAACTTTTGAGGTAGGTATCACAAAAAAAATTTTTTTCACACCGCTTCGCGGAAAGTTCATACTTTCCTCCCGCTTATCAAAGAGCAAAATACGAACTTTCCTTTACAGGCATGTTAAAAAATCGCATGTGCACCTCGGGCGGAAAGTCTTAACTTTCCGCCCTTGATGCACAATATACTATTTCAAGTTTTTCAAAGTTGAAGCCGTCCAAGTTTTTTCTTCTTCAAGTTTTTTAGTTACCAATTTGTTTCGACAAAGTTTTTTTAAGGGAAGTATTTGAAACATGGACCCGTCCAAAATTTGTTAAAACTTTCAGGGCGCCGTGTTGAGTTTTCATCTTTAGAAATATTGAGTATTTAAAAAACACAAGAATAGTGTATAGTTAATGGTTAAATATATGCATAGCTGAAAACTGGAAGAGTGTTCGTCCTACTATTCTAATTGGGCCAGTGCAGAGTCTCTATAAAAATGAAATAAAAATAAAATACAAAATTTGAAACGATGGCCGAAAGAATTTTATACAGCGGTGAGAAATATTTCCAGTCTCAGGATCTAATCAACTCCTCCTCAATTGAGTCCCTTATAAGGGACTCGTAAACCGTGGGATAGTAAACTCCAGAATGCACTTATCATTGAAACCCAAATTGTTGAAATTTTATGTCGATTGAAAAACTCCCCAAAATCTTCATTAAGAACCTCCGGCACTAGAATGTTTTATGGAGCATCTCCAAAGGTGATGAGGACGGTTCGTGGTTTTTTTTCTCACGTTGATGCTGCAAGTGGTTGAGATGAGAAAGGAAATAAAAGGAAAGGGAATATAACACAAAAAAAAGGAATATGTGAGACGTTGGGCTTTGGACTCGCGCGTGAGAACGTAGCGAGGGCGCGTGGGAAAACGGCGAAGGCGCATGGCGCTTCTGGTAGCAGGAGTACACTCAGACCCAGGAGGTTACAAATTCTTATGGCGGAGATCCCATAATAAATATGGCCGTGTTGGGGATTCACATTTATGCATGGGGTGCATCAATCGATCTTCTATATTTTTTGTTCAATGAAAGTATTATCTAGGCTCTAGGTACAGGTAGCGAGTGAATATCTAGTTGCTCTAAGATATGAGTTTTTCTCGAGGGCGTACAAAAAAAATATGAAATGATTTTTTCATTTTTTTTAGATAAAAAATCATGAAAGGTTTTCAAAAAACGGAGTTTGTTTATGGGGAGGGATTACAGGTAATTGCGCGGGCCATTGAATATTTCCGTACAAAGAGCATCCTCCACCTTTCCTGTTGCTCATTGGTCCCAGTCAAACGTACTCTCAAGGCTGAATTCATCCAGCGAAAAGAGATGAAGAGTATTTTGTGCATTGTGCAGAATCAACGGCTTTCTCAGCGTGAGAAAACGTCTCGTATGGAGCAACAACAGTGAATACTTGAAACAGGACTCCAGAAAACTAGAGAAGGTGACGTCGGATTCCTAAGGGATACAGTTCCCATTTTCTTCTCTCAAGAAACTAAGGTTTTACGGGGAGAATACATAGGATAGGGTTGAAAGTTTGGAGACTTTGCTCCATTTCTCGAGCAGGAGAACAGGAGATTGGAGGTGGTTGGTGGGGTTTGACTTGGTGAGGACATTCCAGGTAGAAAAATTTTGAAGTTCGGAAGGATTTATGAGGAGTCAGAAGTTTATGGTTCCTCGCAAATGCCGAGGAGAGGACCAGGCTTATTAACAGTGGGGAATATTTATGAGGGATATAATATTGGATTCTCTTCAGCACAAGGCAAATCTCTGACGAACGATCTGCGGAAAAATATTTGGATAAAAATAAAATGAGCTGATGTAGAGGTCTCATTTTCTCCGATTTTCTCCGTTCTCATAAAGATCCATGCTCATATCTCTAGAAAAAAATTCTAGACAAATTTTCAACGATAAGTCCATCGGAAAACAAATCATTGATCCTCAAATGAACTTTGTCTAAAAAAGTTGGTGAATATCTTGAAAATCCAATCGTCAGGGCTATTTCTTGGCCCTCATAATTTCCAAGAATGATGTTAATTGACAGAATTACCAGGATCGTATGTGCGAGTTTTATAAGCGATATCCCTTGCATGGATTGAATTTTAAAATCGCCCTCGTGCACAAAGGTATTAATTTCTGTAAACCAAAAAACTTCAATCACTGAATTACTATATTGTGCAACATCTGAAGTTTTTTGGGTTTCAAAAATTAATAACTCTGGACAGCAGGACGGCTCTAAAATTCAACACATGCAAGGGGTACCGATACTTTTAAGAATAATTCCCAAAAGTTAGTCCGTATGGATTTCCGAAAAAAATTCGAAATGACTTAATTTATTGCATAACTTATTGTATAAGTTATTGAATTATTCTCTCTTCATATGTTGCTGATGTAGGCAACCATAGATGTTTGAATCAAATAAGAAATTATTTGTTAATTAATTGTTTGAATCAAATATGAAATGCTTTCACGAAATTTCTATTTTTTAGAGTTGAATATCGCAGAAACTATGAAGTACAAAATTTTACAAAAAAATTCACCGTTTTCGGAATTCATCAATCTATCATGAATTAGTTTTTTAAAAACATCGTAAGAACAATTTTCCCGGGTTCGATTCCCGGCTGGGTGAAGCGGAAATTTTTTTCTCTCTAAATTCTAATTCTCTTAGAATTTTTGAAAAAATAGTTTTCGTCACTGAGGCCCGATAAGTGGCGCTTACGGGGGCTGTGTTCAGAGGGAGTAAACGGCGATTAGCTGGCCTGAGCTGGCCGGGACCGTAAAGAGTACTGTAAAGAGGACCAGCTATAGTAAATGAGACTTTTCGGGTCGACCCGTAAAGTTATACAGTTACTAGATGAGTAACCCACATGACTTATGTACAAATGCAATATGAAGTGAGCCGATATGGGCAATATGGCCGTCGGTTGGGTATGCGCGGTAAGCGAGCCGTCTAGTAACTTGCCTAGTGAGTTGATTCAGCGGCACTGGCGGCGTTCTCAGTAACTAATCGGTTACAACAGTAGAGGTTATGCCGTTGTCAAATTATTGCATCATCTCACTGTAACTCAAGCATTATTCTTCATCCCCAAAATCTCGTCTTTTTTATTGTAATTTTAAGCAACTCTCTTCCTTAAAATCCATGTTTTTCTAGGCATCCGTTAGGAAGTTTATTTATTATTACTTTTTGGTTTCATTGATAGGTATTTTCAAATTTTTCATTCGATTTTTTTNCTTTGTCTAAAAAAGTTGGTGAATATCTTGAAAATCCAATCGTCAGGGCTATTTCTTGGCCCTCATAATTTCCAAGAATGATGTTAATTGACAGAATTACCAGGATCGTATGTGCGAGTTTTATAAGCGATATCCCTTGCATGGATTGAATTTTAAAATCGCCCTCGTGCACAAAGGTATTAATTTCTGTAAACCAAAAAACTTCAATCACTGAATTACTATATTGTGCAACATCTGAAGTTTTTTGGGTTTCAAAAATTAATAACTCTGGACAGCAGGACGGCTCTAAAATTCAACACATGCAAGGGGTACCGATACTTTTAAGAATAATTCCCAAAAGTTAGTCCGTATGGATTTCCGAAAAAAATTCGAAATGACTTAATTTATTGCATAACTTATTGTATAAGTTATTGAATTATTCTCTCTTCATATGTTGCTGATGTAGGCAACCATAGATGTTTGAATCAAATAAGAAATTATTTGTTAATTAATTGTTTGAATCAAATATGAAATGCTTTCACGAAATTTCTATTTTTTAGAGTTGAATATCGCAGAAACTATGAAGTACAAAATTTTACAAAAAAATTCACCGTTTTCGGAATTCATCAATCTATCATGAATTAGTTTTTTAAAAACATCGTAAGAACAATTTTCCCGGGTTCGATTCCCGGCTGGGTGAAGCGGAAATTTTTTTCTCTCTAAATTCTAATTCTCTTAGAATTTTTGAAAAAATAGTTTTCGTCACTGAGGCCCGATAAGTGGCGCTTACGGGGGCTGTGTTCAGAGGGAGTAAACGGCGATTAGCTGGCCTGAGCTGGCCGGGACCGTAAAGAGTACTGTAAAGAGGACCAGCTATAGTAAATGAGACTTTTCGGGTCGACCCGTAAAGTTATACAGTTACTAGATGAGTAACCCACATGACTTATGTACAAATGCAATATGAAGTGAGCCGATATGGGCAATATGGCCGTCGGTTGGGTATGCGCGGTAAGCGAGCCGTCTAGTAACTTGCCTAGTGAGTTGATTCAGCGGCACTGGCGGCGTTCTCAGTAACTAATCGGTTACAACAGTAGAGGTTATGCCGTTGTCAAATTATTGCATCATCTCACTGTAACTCAAGCATTATTCTTCATCCCCAAAATCTCGTCTTTTTTATTGTAATTTTAAGCAACTCTCTTCCTTAAAATCCATGTTTTTCTAGGCATCCGTTAGGAAGTTTATTTATTATTACTTTTTGGTTTCATTGATAGGTATTTTCAAATTTTCCATTCGATTTTTTTCTTTCGTTTTTTGTTTTTTTTAAATTTTTTTATTTTGTCATTTATTTTTTCTTCTCGGAACAGTCGACAATGTACAAAAATGTGAAATTTTGAGGAAAAAGTCTTGAAATAGTCAGAAATATGGCGCAAGTAGTCCAAACACGATTGACCTGTCAGTTTTTTGTCAAAAAAAAGATTAAAAGTATGATTTGCACAGCGTCCTATATGAGAGTTACTTTTCAAGTGTCCAGTATGAACATCGACAATATACAAGCAAAATCCAAATGTCTGATTTACAATATCGAACACTTTCCAAAAATATATGTCTCTGCAATTTTATAATTTATTACCAAGAGATTTTGAGAAATCATTGAAAATGTATCACAAGATCATGAATTTTCGTTAGACTAGGGAAAAATGGTGGCGGAACATGATAACGCAGACGAGAAGATTAGAATGCACAGGGTTGGTTCGACTGCAGGTCAAAGCAAGGCCACTATTGTGTAGGTAGTATAGGTTCATATAGAACTCAATGACGATCAGATGACGAGACATTTATAATGCCCGTCACAGTCCTCAGTCCCGTCTATGACCGACTCAATTTGTCAAGAAACAAGACGAACATTTTGAAGAAAAAAAATTGAAATCGGTTGTATAGTTTTTGAGATATTGAGCAAAACAGTTTCACATAAAAAGTTGAATATCTCCGAAACTACTGGTCCGATTTTGGTCATCTAAAATACCAAACTTTGTTATAACAAGACCTGAAATCCTACCGAGTTTGAAGTTTCTATCTCGATTATTTTTCAAGTAATCATGTTTACAAGCAATTTCAGCGAAAAAATGAAAAAACGAGAATAAAGCCACATTGCTTGGGGTGTAATGGTCTTTTTTCGATCCATTTAGATAGGTATCATCACGATGAGTATTTTGAAAAAAAAAATCGAATCGGTCGAATGGTTCAGGAGATATCGGTAAAAAACGATTTTTGAGGAATTGCTGTATCTCAGGAACCGCTCATCCGATCGCGCTGAAATTTAGCCCAGTTTTGAGTATCAATAGTACCAGATAGCAGCCAAAATTTCAAGTTCTTTGCGCTAACCGTTCTCGAGTTATGGGGGCAATTGGGGACACATGACCACAGACATACACACATACAGACAGACATTTTTTAAAAACGTCATTTCGTCACGTTTCATGACATTTCTAGGCATTTCCACCCAAAATTAGGAAATCGAAAAAAATTACAATTACATAGCTCCCATTCGGAAGCAAAAATGACAGTCATTTTTCATCTGTATAGATGCAACTTCATTTTTTCTTGATCAATTGAAAACAAAATTTTGTATTAGTCTAATACACATAATAACATGAAAATCACGGGCATTTTTTATCTATGGGTATTTTCAACAATTATTGGTGTGGTTTTGTACCTTCAAAAATTTAATTTTTTTGAGGTTTCTGATATGGCTTTCTTATTATTCAAAAGGCCTCAAAAAAAATTTTCCAATTTTTTTCAAATTTGTTTACGCTCACAACGTTAATACCTATATTGTGTGAGTTTTTGACAAAATTTTGCGTCTTAGTAGAGGTCAATTTTTTTCGGATTTTCAATATGTATTTCCGACGGAAATTTTTAGTTCTTTTCGCCACTTAGCTCACATGGTTGGAAACGCTTTAAAATTTCAAAATTCATTATTTATAGTCCATAAATGGTCCAATAAATAAATAATGAATTTTGAAATTAAAACATTAAAATTGGGAACAATTTTTTAAATGAAATTTTAAAAAAATCATTTTTGGATAAAACGGATTGGAGTCCAATTTTTTAATGTTTCGTAAAAATAGTCACTTTGCGTAAAGAAATAAGAAAATCTGCAATCGAGGTGGGGGAACGGGGTACCACGCATAATGTTCTGCTTTTTTGCGATTTTAAACCATTTCCGATGTTGTGAGCTGATTGGCATGCTCAATCGAAAGAACGGAAAATTTCCGTCGGAAGTACTTCTTGAAAACCCGAAAAAACATGAACTGTGCTAAACGCAAAATTTTGTCAAAAACTCAAAAATTTACGTTATAAGCGTAATTAAATATGAAAAAAATTGAAAACCATTTCTTTAGGCCTTTTGAATGATAAGAACGCCATATAAGAAGCCTCAACAAAATTGAATTTTTGAAGGTACAAAACCATACCAATAATTGGCGAAAATACCCCTATATGTATAGACCAAACTATTTATTAAATTTATGACCGTCACAAATTGGAAATTAGTTATGACGGCCATTATGCATCTATATAGATGGTTTAACACCAATTTACTTACAAATTATTGGTGACCATCATTTTTACCTCGAAATTTTGTGCGCCATATGCCCGGTACAAGACCCTCATTTTTTGGTCATATCACGCGATCTAAAAAATGGCGGTCATTTTGCATTTCTAGGTTCATACCGAGAGACAGTACCTTGGTACCCAATCTCTGACGATAGTTTGAATTTATTGATCAAATCATTTTTGCTTCTGAATGGAAGCTATGTAATTGTAATTTTTTTCGATTTCCGGTGGAAATCGAAATTTTGGGTGGAAATGCCTAAAAATGTTATGAAACGTGAAGAAATGATGTTTTTAAAAAATGTCTGTATGTATGTATGTATGTCTGTGGTCATGTGTGTGCGTATGTCCGCAATTGCCCCCATAACTCGAAAACGGTTAGTGCAAAGAACTTGAAATTTTGGCTGCTATCTGGTACTATTGATACTCAAAACTGGGCTAAATTTCAGCTCGATCGGTTGAGCGATTCCTGAGATACAGCAATTCCTCAAAAATCGTTTTTTGGCGATATCTCCTGAACCATTCGATCGATTCGATTTTTTTTTCAAAATACTCCTCGTGATGATACCTATCTAAATGGATCGAAAAAAGACCATTACACCCCATACCAAGCAATGTGTCTTATTCTCGTTTTTTCATTTTTTCGCTGAAATTGCTTGTAAACATGATAACTTGAAAAAAAATCGAGATAGAAACTTCAAACTTGGTAGGATTTCAGGTCTTGTAATAACAAAGTTTAGTATTTTAGATGAGCAACATCGGACCAGTCGTTTCGGAGGTATTCAACTTTTTATGTGAAACTGTTTTGCTCATTATCTCAAAAACTGTAAGACCGATTTCAATTTTTTTTTCAAAATGTTCGTCTTGATGTCATCTATCTGCATCAATCAAAATATGTATACCCCTCCATAGAAACTTTTCAAGATATTGCCGTTTTTGTATTTTTTTGGTCAGAATTCACTCTTGAACACTATAACATGGATTAAAATCAGGGAAACCTTTTGAAACATTGAATACTAGTTAGGATTGTCAAATAATATTCCTATATCCAATTTGAGGTCAATATATTCAATAGTTACTGAGATAGAACAATTTATCAAAGATTCTTAAGAAGAAAAGGATCAACGCATCTATATTTAACTGTACATTTTCACTCTAGGCTGACTTAGAAAGATCATATCACGTAAATAAAAAAAAATTTTTTTTCTTCATTTTATAGAAATAGAGAAAATGAGGTAACGGTTTTTATGACCACCGCAGCCGCACGCTACCCATGTAACTACTAGTATTTCGCATATTTACTTATTCTCACTCCCTATTTATTCTAATCAACTACCTGAACATAAAAAGTCATGATTGAAATTTTTTAAAACAGTAACTCCGCTCTCAAGGTATAATATTATTCAGCTAACTTTCAAAATGTTGCTGCCTCTCTATTTTAATGAGTGGAAGAAAAAATGTACATACGTAAAAGGGGCAGAGTCTATGGTACCTCAAAAGGTAATGAAATTTGAGTCTTGTTGGCCATAACATTTTCAAAAATACCAACCAATAAGTTTTCATTTTTAAGAAACATGGATCGAGTTCCATTCGGAAGCATACTACCAATGGAATTGGTAGAAACTAAAATTGAAGAAAAAAAATTTACACAAAAAGTAACAGTCATGAGTGATTTGTCAAATAGCTGCCGTCATACTGCTTGTTTATTTAATTTGAGGATACAAATAGTCATCAGTTACATAATTATGATTCATAAATAAAGAGGAACACGAAAAGTGCAAGGAAAGATTGACTCATGAACCATTAACATGTTCATTTTGTTTTCGAACGATGCAGCGGAGTGTCGGCACCTTTGATGTTTACCCCCACTCTATACCCCAAAATTAGACTGCGGAAGAATCCCAATAGATTTCAATCACCTACGATTCTTTCGAAACCTTCAGAATCCCTAAAACCCACAGAATCGCTATGAAACTATAACTTTGCGACTTCGCCGTTTCCTCGACGATCCCTTCAGTAAACAACTCCATTAGGATCCCATGACTTGTAAGAAGCCACCACAGTCCTCCCGATTCCACCATGAATTCGCAATTCAGCAGAACAAGAAACCTCTCAATCCATCAAGCACCTCCTCCCCAGACACCACTTCATCCAAAGCCCCTCTAAATTTCACGCTTACTTTGACGTTCATTCTTCAAAATGACTTCTACAGATAGCCGTCTTAGGGTACCATAGCGGAATGAGAGGTGCTCCAAAATATCCCTCTGAACTCGCAAGACGAATAACAATAGTTCCAGTAACACCTGCCTCGACCTGTCACATGTACCAGGCGCCGGGTCTATTCGCACATGCGGTAAATAGAACTAGTAGTTGTGAAGAAGTATTTGCAGGAGGCACTAATATTAAGAGAGCAGAAGTGATGAAGCAGACGAAATTGTTTTGAAGAAACAGTGAATCGCTAATGCGAATTGACAAAAATTTCGGCACTTTTTTTCTCGGAATCCGCGATTATTTGAACGTGGAGGTATTGGAGGCATTGGGGAGCTTTACTTATCCCCCTGAGACAATTTAATACAACCGGAACCGGTTATCCCGCATTACTATGTTGAGCAATAAGATGCGATCTCAGATGGGTAGAAAACTGACCAGAAAGGGTTTAGTCTCTACTCCATGGGTCTCCAGTAACAGGAGACCATGACAGGTCACGGTCGTCTACAAGTTATCCAGGTAGTTTCATGAATTATGTGACCTGAATGGGGCGGTCTTGGGAATCAATTTCACGTCGAATTTCACTTCTATTCAAAAGAAATGACTTTAGTAAACAAGAATGCCAGGACGTCAGAACGCACCTGGAGGACGATTTTTGGGATTCGGTTCTTGCTAGATTCGTAAGGAAAGATAGTTTGAGGGGCTTCGGGCACTTGAGGACTCCAAAAAATCAAGGGACCAGGAGTTCATGAGGAACACTGCATCAAGACTGCCGGATCCATCAATCATTCTTTACTTCAAAAGAAATCCTCGATGAATGACATGAATGAGGTGGTTAACCACAAGCTTCTTATTATCCACTTGTAATTCGTTTGAGGCGTGAAAACTATTGTAAATACAAATTAGTCGAAGATTTTCTAGCAGGGCATCATCAGGGGTGAGGAGTAACCCCCAAAATCCGAAGATCTTTCGATTTAGAATGCTTTAATTGTCAAAAAGTAAAAATAGCGACTGACAACGTTCTCGAATTCTATTCCATGCTCCCTCCAGTGAACGAAAATATGTTAACAGAAATTTCATATCCTCGGTGTAACAGGATCCCATATCAACATCGAAAGCAGTATTTTTATTGCGAAGAAAATCAAGACTTTGGATGACCTCAAAGGGCCTGAAGAACTGTTTACAAAGGAGTTGACATGAATTTCAGTGTTGAAGTATAACGTTGTATGTTAATTACCCGTCAGTATGCCTTTGGAAGGCGTGAAGAACATTGTAAACTCGAATTAATCGAAGACATCAGACCAGGGGTACATGACGGAAGAGGAAGTCATCGAGAGGCGAAACTGGAGAAGAGGAGGACTGCCGAAGGAAGAAGCAAGTGGAGTGAGAAAAATTGTCCATCTGTCCAGTGAGAGGGTTAATTTCCATAAGCCTGGGACCAGGGACTCATGCGACTCCGGAACTCGTGAAACTTACAAATTTCAATTTTCACATTCTGTTCTCCATTATTCGTTGGTTCAACCCTGCGAGATGTGGAACATCGAAAAGGGTTAAGAATTCGAAGAGAAATATGGTACCATTTGAAACAGGGAAACAGGACGGAGGAGGAAGGTAGGTTTGACCGTGGGTCCTACTGGCCCCAAGGCTGGGGCCGATTTTTGGATTGAGGGGAGGGGCGGCAATCGAGGCTTTCAATCAATTACGGCTAAAGTCAGTTTTTGTAGGCTAGGGAGTAGGAAAACATGCGGATGAGAACGCATTTTAGGGATAATTTTTTGATTTTTTTATATGGGTCAATTTGAACAATTAAGTCATCTTGGATGTTCGCTCATCCGTGAAGGGGCATTAGGAATCTAAAATCTTGGAGGAGGCTTTCTCGAAAAGCAGGTAGGAAGATGGGATGATTCGGGTTTAGCACTTGGAGGAAATACCGGGGGATTTGAACAAATGGGGCACTTTCGATTGTTTTTTTTTCTAAGATCGTAAAATTGTCAGGGAAGCAGGAAGATGTGGTGGCGAGGTGGAAACAAGGGTCTTGGGCCAACGTTGGGGACGATTTCAAGTGGGTGGGGGCGATTGTTTGGTATTGCAATGTTTATGTTGGGGGTTAGGAGAATAACCGGGAGGGACTGCGTGAATATATGAGTGAGATTCTTCGGAAAATAGAGGTGCTTAGAAAATCTTTTGTGGGAGATGGGAGCCTGCGGTTTACTATGTAACTTAGAAATAGGAAAGCATTTTGGGAAGAAAGTATACGGCATTTTCCTATTTACATGGAAATTTGGACGTCATATTTTATGTGCAGGGCGTCGTTGTCTATGTTGTTATTCCGGTGGTTTCCGACGGAATCCATAGAGATGGAGTTTGAAATGGTGATTCTTGGAAGACAAGTTGGATATATAGTACTCTATTATGTGGTGGGCTACTATGTGTTTGAAATACATGATAATAATGTTGGATGATTGAACCTTTTGTTGTTCATGGTTTTGAAAGTACACACGAATCAGGAAATCAGAAGTTCATATAAGTTTTGGAAATTCTGGGGCCCTCCGTCCCTTTTGAGCCTGGTAGTTTTAGGCAGCGGGAGTGAATACTTCTTCGCGGTTCATGTTCTGTTGGTATGGTTGTCTCGACTAACTCTCGACTAACTCTCGCCAGAAATCGACGAGACCTCTCGAGATTATCTAGAGTATTATATGGCTGAATTGTTCCGCGACACATGAATTGTTTTGGGTAATAATTTATTTAAAAAATAGTTTATAAACTTCTTTTTTTGTCAAAAAAAACTGTTCTAGATCCGTAAATCTATTGTTTCGCATCCCGGAAATAAACAATGAATGAACATTTTATAAGATTTTTCATTTGGAAATACTGCGATTTAAAGAATTCTTAATAGTGTATGTTTGATTGTAATTGTAGTTCGTGGCGTTTGATAAAAATGATGAGAGTGTTCCAGGAAAATTATATTTTTTTTAAAGCTAAGAGAAGAAATAGAGGAATTTCGCAAAATTCAAATGAAGGAAATGAGAGAATGGGCGCTTGGAATTTAATACTTCTTCAGGTTTGATGTTATTTTGGTATTTTAGTCTCGTCAAGTCTCGCTAAAGTATCGCCAAAACCTCCCGACATTATCGCAGAGCATGGCGGGGTTGTTCAACGACAAATTAATTATTTGGTACTGCTTTATGTGAAAATTTTTTTTTTATAAACTCAATTTTTCGTCAGAGAAACTTGTTCTACATTCTGTAATCTATCGTTCCGCATTTTAGAAATGAAAAAATTAATTTTTTTTTACGTGGGCACGTCTTTAATTTCATGTTGGGGGTCATTCGCAGAGTTATCCTTAACGGCTAGCGCCATCTGTCGGAATTTTAGTAAATTATAGCGTTTTCTATAAAATTCGAGAAAATTTTCCGGTTTATAAATTGACATCAATCATTAATTTAGTAATCTTATAAGACGTTGCACCTTACAATAATTAAAATTAACTTATCTTCATTGAAATTTGAAAAATAATATAATAATTCAGAATTTTATTTTTTCAATTAACTATTAACTAAATAATTGACAATATAGAATTATTAATTGACTATTGAGTAAATATTTCTAAAGTTCATAAAAATAGTTTTCGATTAGCCAAATAATCGTCAATCTTCCGAAGTCAATTATTGATTGATAAAATAATTCCGATTTGCGTAGTGAATTGATGATTAATTTAATAAGTAAAAATTGGTGAGTAATATTAACAATTGACTTATTCAAAATAGAACTTTAATTAAAATTTATGCCGATTATGCCGATGTCTGGTCCGATTTACCAGAGAATTCTAGAAAATTCGAGAAAAGTTTCCAGTTGTCTATAGAGCCCTCGTGAAACTTCTCCGCTTTTACAGGAAAATGTAGAAAATATTCCGGCTTTATCGAAAATTTGAGAAAATTCTCAGATTTTCTAAAAAAATTCAATTTGTGTCAATCCATACAATTAAAAAATCTCCAGCGGCTGTATCCTTCTTAGAGTAGTTAGACTTAACGTGAACCCGCCTATAGTAGGACTGAGGAGATTGTGCTCCTCAGAGTTTCCCCCACTTTCCCCAATCCTCACTCACATCCTTGTCTCCCACCTCTGAATACCAAAGACAATCTCCTCAACTCTGACCATATAGGTTGCTTTTCATGGGCGGGCGCGTCGACGTGGCCATATGTTGTGAATTGAGTTGAATTTTTTAGAAAATGTGTTTCTCAAAATTTTTGTGAAACCTGCGAATTTTTTCGTATTTTCTAAAAAACCGGCGAATTTTTTTGAATTTTCTAGAAAAATCTGGAAGTGCAACGGCGCTAGCCGTTAGGGGTAACCCTGCGAATGTCCCGAGTGGAAGTTGCTTCAGACCCACCTGACGCACGATCAGAACTTGATCAGGTTTTTGTAAGGTTCGACTGATCCGGTGATTCCTGATGAGAACCTGGGAGTCTATTCTCGAGTTAAAATCGTGCGTTCGATTTCAATAGGACATAAGCGACTCGTGGTATGCCTTATGGGCCGTATGCGACTTGTTGAAGTCGAACGTACGATTTCAATCCGAGAATAGGCTCCCTGACCAAGTTCTGATCCAGCAGATCGGATCCGAAAAACTACACACGGGTTCAGATCAAGTTCTGATCAGGTAGGCACGATCTCACCCTGAGGTCGGCTGCCTGATCCCAATTTGATTAAATTCGGATTTGATGTCCTTGATCGGCATTTGAAAGGGGTCAATTGAAGAGAAAATGATCAGATTCGGATCCACTCCACCTGACATTAATTTTAATAAGTTTTTTGGATAATTTAATTAACTATTATTATACTATTCAAATGAAGTTTTATCAACCATATTATCAATAATTATTTTCAATCTTTAAAATGGATCATTATACTATAATTGAAATAAATTAAATTAATTTAATTTAATGAATTTAATTAAATTAATCAATTTAATTAACAGTCAGCCCTTCTCAAATGTACAGAAGGGAGGGATGATGACGCCGTAAATACGTATTAGAGGAGTATCAAACTTACACGCAAATGATGTTGAGAAAAAAATCACCAAATGTCCATTTATTTATTAGTGTTATTGTTATTATCATTATTATTATTCATTAATGAAATCAATAAAAATTTAATTGAACATATTTTATCTCTGAGAATACACACGCACATTCACGAGATCAGGAATAATCGTAAATTTAATGAATACCCCGATACAAATCATATAGACAATGTACAGTTTACTCAATAGTAATAGCACGATAGTGGTTAGGGCATAGGATTAGCAATCATAGGGTCCCCGGTCCGATCCCCAGCATTGGTAAAAAAATAATAAACTTTTTTAGAGGTAATAACAGCAGAGATTCATTAAGAGAGGCGGCCTACGGTGAAAGAATTGAATTATCTTTTGTTTTGGATTAATTATCATTGATAGTTGTTATTGATACTGACAGAAAGGTCATCCGGTTTTCATACAGTTGACTTGATCAAGTTCGGATCCATTCGTCCTGATCAAATCCGGGTTGGTCAGAGGCGTAACATGTCTGATCAAGGCCGGATCCGTCAACTTGATCAGTACCTTGATCAGTGGTCAGGTCTAACCTAATCGAAACTTGATCAAGACCTGACCGGAATTCCCACTCGGGGTCGCGCGCAGCGCTCGGGATTTTATTGCAAAATTGATCCCTCTCGTTGCTATGCAACAAAACATTCGGGAAATATTCGATAATTTTGAAGGTCTTGGGGTATTATAGCTGATTATTTCACCTTTCAATAATATTACTCGTGGATAATTATGTGATCAATTATTTCATCGACATTTAATCCCTCACGTACGGGCTCGATGCCATGCATTGACCCATAAAAGTATGAATGACTCTCTTTGAATTTGATTATTTCGAAAGCTATGGAATTTCACTCGACCAAAAAAATAACAACGAAAAAAGGAATACTGTAGCTTCAATTACATAACGGTTTCATAATTTTCCGTTGATTAAAGGTCATTACATTCTAGTTGCATCGAGCGTACTCCACGTTTGCACAAAAGGGCCCCATCCGTGAGGGGTTAATAAATAAAAAAATATATGGCCCAGTCGTCCAGAAATTAGGGGTTTCAGCTGCATTCAACTATTTTTTAATTTAATTATTCTTTATTTTGTTATTTTCCCTTCAAATAATTTTTTTTGCTAATTAAACCATTCATGAAGGTATGGAATCCATCATATCCCCATTTAGGTGATTCTTTTATTTTAGATCCACCACGAAACTCTAATTTCCCTTAAGGTGAACGGAACCCCTGTGTTCAGAATTGTGTTTATTCGAGCAATAATTATTTTTTATTTATGCCACTACTTCATTTATCAACAATGCAATGATCCAGTCGATAAAGTAGTTTCATCATAGATAAAAATTAAGAATTGTAAGAAAAAACACAATTCTAAAAGTTCATATAGACACACGGCGTTCGTTTCCCCTTAACCGTCTAGTAATTGCCTGTTCACCCTACTGAGCAATCCGAGAGTTCTCAGCGAGAGTTTGGCAAGACTTGGACGAGACTAGAATACCAACATAACATATGTACGAAGAAGCATCCAACTTCGAGCCGCAAAATTCAGTACGTATTTTGTGCTTCAGTGATTTCGATTTGGGCAACGTCGATTGAACATTTACAAAGAATTTCGTTCTATATTTTTGTTCGATAATACTCCAATAATTCAACAACAGGAAATGTTCAATACACGAAACTTTCGATTCAGAAAATTTGGAACATTACCGGCTGTTTTATTTTTTGAATGGGTAATACAAAGTATCCAAATTGAAAAGATTTTTTTTTCTTTGTAAAAAAAAACAATTCTTTCAACAGATAAATTTTGATCAATCTTTATTATCATCAAATCAACTTTTTCTCTAGTTTAATAATTCGACTCTCGTCGTTTCTTACTATGCAATCCAAGAATTTAACGAGAGTTCGGCGAGACTTAGACAGGACGTTATGTCAAGGAAATATCAATCATGAAGAAGTATCCAGTCCTGAGCCCCCTGATTCAAACATTCTTTCATTTTTGTAATTTCAATTTTATGAACTTCAATTGCTATATTTACAAAGAACTTTTTTTCCTTTTTTTTTACAGTAAAGGTATTTCATTGAAGCACTGTATTTATTCTAGTAATGGCCGAAATGCAGTCAAATTTTCAATCGTGAAGAAATTAACAATATAAACAATGAGTTCTTCATTAAATGGAATCATCATCAAACAACTGTGTGTTTATCCAATAATAGATTCTTGCTCCCAACTATGCAATCCGAAAATTCTCAGCGAGAGTTTAGCGAGACTTCGACGAGACCAGAATACCAACATAACATATGCGCGAAGAAGTATCCAAAATTTTCCTTAACTGTCCAGCAATCAGTCTGTTCACAGTAGAGTATTATATGGCGGAATTGTTCAGCGGCAAATCAATTATTTGGTACTCATTTATGAAACAAAAATTTTTATAAACTTTATTTTTCATTAGAGAAACTTGCTCTATATTCCTTAATCAACCGTTCCGCATTCTGCAAATGAATAAATTGAAAATTCTTTGAAATTTTTCTATGAATGAATGTTGCATATCCCAGAATTCTCACTGGTGAATTATTAAAAGTGAAGTGCTCTATAAAATAATTTTTTTTTTAAGAATAGGGAAGGAATGTAGGAAGTTATCAAAATTCAAATAAAAGAAACGCGAGACTGGCTGTTTGGAGTTTGATACTTCTTCAGGTTTGATGTTCTTTTGGTCTTTTAGTCTCGTCAACTGTCGTCAAAGTACCGCTGAGACCTGTAGATTGTAAGCCTTTATCATGCAACGAATACTTAGTTATCTGATGATGATAACAATCCATGAACTTCTATTTTTTTACGGAAAGAATTCTCTACGGTAAAAAAATGTTGAGAATTCGTAATTTCATTAGTTCAAATTTTTTAAATAGAATGATTTGATAGAAAAATGATTGTTTTTTATTCCATTGAATTTTCCACTGATTATTCGACTCGATTTTCACTTTTCAAGTGAATCATTCGTTAACTATTAACGAATATTCATTTGGTTATATTCAACTCAACCATTAATTGATAGTTAACGAATTTCGTTTGGAATAAATGAATCAGTCTATTAGTGCACCGTCAGTCTACCAATGATTTTCGAATCTGTATGACGTAAGAAGTCATCTACCATGATATGTTCTTTTTTACAGGGTGGGTCTGCGAAAAATATGTTGACAAATCAACTTCACGGTTCACTTTTTATGAGTTAAATCGTTAAATGTGTTGAGGGTCATACACTTCAAAGATCGAATGTTTTGAGTTTGAGAAGATTTTCATGATTTAGGAGTTTCAAGGGCCAGATGTTATAAGTGCCAATTTTCTCATTTATAATCTCCACTTGTTGTTCATAGAATTGGTACAGATACATTCGGAAGGTTACTACCAATGAAATTGGTAGAAATGAAAAAATGAAAAAGAGTTATAACATGTAAAGAAACGGTCAGATGGCTTCTGCCAAAACGGCTCGGATCCCTGTTTGTTTCACTTCATTTTGTCATTCTCTGTATTTTGTCATTTACTCATTAAAAACGCCAAGCGTAAACCTTAGATAATTCATCGACTTGGTGGAATTATTTGTAGAAATTATTACGATAGGAAAAATTGTATATGAAAATGATTCTCTATTATTATCATTATGATTGTTAATTATTATTTTTCCAGTTTCTCAGCAATAGGAGCGAAAAATAGCTAGAATTCTCAATGAAAATCTAGTAGGATTTTCTAGCCAATGTGCTAAGTTTTTCTATTAAATTCCTTGAGTGGCTCAATATGAGTTTAGCTAGCTCCAGATGATTTTATTCTTCAAGAAAATTAAATGAAAAAAGTTCACCATATAGCTGGTGGAGCGGGAGTTCTCAAAAATGAAATCACGAAAAATGAAATTCTAAAATCGTATAGGCCCAGAGTTGGATACTTTCTCACGCTTGATGTTCGTCTGGTATTTTAGTCTCATCCGAGTATCGCCAAAGTATCGATGAAACATCTCAAAATTATCGTTAAGGCTGAATTATTAGATGATTCATTTGGTGATATAAAAAAATTGTTAATAAATTCTCTTTATTTTCAAAAATTCTTCCAAGTTCCGAAAATTTATTATTTCTCATTTAAAAATAAGTGATGAATCAGTTGTTTCTTTCTTAAAATTATTCAATTGAAAATGTGCATTAGAGAAAGATCGCCGCTGAGTTTGTTTACTCAGTTATTGAAATAATTCATGGCTTTGATAACAATAAATCGTGTGCTTCAGTAATATTCAATTAGTATCCGAAAGGACTGAGAGGAAAACCTCGTTCATAGAGAATTTTCAAACGTTGAAATCATCAAAATATAGGAATTTCTAATTAGGGCGCTCAGTGTGGTATACTTCTTCACGTTTGATGCTCTGTTGGTATTTTAGTCTTGTCAAGTCTCGCCAAAGTATCGCCGAGACCTCTGGGGATTACTGTATAGCGCGCACTAGATTGAGTTCTTTAACCAAAAATTAATTGTCTGGTGAGGATGGAAATTGAAAAATAGGACATATTTCATATCATCAGGCGATAAAAATATTATCTGACGAATGTGTCTTTATAATCCGAGCCGAAGGCAAGGATTATAATCAGATGAGTCAGATAATACACTGAACGAATATAAAATGAAAAATGATTATGTGAACATAGTAATCTAGGGCTGTACCGGAAAAACTTTTCAATTTTGATTTATTTTGAGTGAATTTTTGCGATGTGAAAAAATGATATTTAAGAGCGTCTTAGACGCTTTTCTTTAACGGGATTTTCACTATTGAATCAACGAAAAATTACAAAAATCGTGTAACTTTTTCTATGTTACATCGTAATTTTTTTTCCGCATTAAAATTTAGATTTATCCTCTGCCGCCTCCTATATTTCACTCTATGAAACAGCAGAAATTACTATGTTGACTAGTAAAAACTGCAACGGGCATTTGGATCGTCGATCGTTTCCATTTCTTGGAATCCCCTTGTCGTAATTTCCGCAGTTTCGTGAAATGAAGTGTAGGAAGCACGAGAGTGTAAATCAAAATTTTAAAACGTAAAAAAAAATTATGATGTGACAGAAAAAAATTATACGATTTGAGTAATTTTTCGTTGATTCAATAGTAAAAATGCCTTTAAAGAAAAGCGTTTAAGACGCTCTTAAATATCATTTTTTCGTGCGCGCAATTTATACTGTTTCCTTTATTCAAAATTACCATGCTAAATAGTAAAAAACGAAATTTCACGTCCCATAAACTTACTCACAATAAATCAAATTCTAAAGTTTTTCCGGTATGGTCCTGGATTACTATGTTCACATAGTCATTTTTGATTTTATATTCTTTCAGTGTTATCTGACTCATGTGATTATAATATTTTTATCGCCTGATAATGTAAGATGTGTTCTCTTTTTCAATTCTCATCCTCAGCAGACAATTAATTTTCGGTTGAAGATGAACTCAATCTCGTGCGCGCTATACAGTAATCCCCAGAGATCTCAGCGATACTTTGGCGACACTTGACGAGACTAAAATACCAACAGAACATCAAACGTGAAGAAGAAATCACTGAAGCAAAAAATAATTACTGGATTTTGCGGCTCGAAGTTGGATACTTCTTCGCGCATATGTTATGTTGGTCTTCTAGTCTCATCTAAGTCTCGCCAAACTCTCGCTGAGAACTTTCGGATTGCATAGTAGTGAGCGAGAGTCTATTATTGAATAAACCCACAGTTGGTTGATAATGATTAAAACTTATGAAGAGTCATTTGATTATATTATTAATTCCTTCGCAATTGAAAATGGTTTGAATTTCGGCCGTGACAAGAATAAATTGAGTGCTTCAATGAAATAGCTGCAGTATTTAAAGTTTATAAAATTCAGATCATAAAAATATAAAAGAAGTTCTAAATTAAAGGACCAAGATTGGATATTTTTTCACGATTGATGTTACCTTGCCATGGCGTCCAATCTAAGTCTCACCGAACTCTCGCTAAACTCTCGGATTGCATAGTAAGGAGCGAAAATCAATTATTGAAGGTGAGAAAAACTTTATTTGATGATAATAAAGATTGATCAAGATTTTTCTGTTAATAGAATTGTGTTTTCACAGAGAAAAAAAATTTAAGGCCCGGTTGCACCAGCTCTGCGTAACGAAAACGTCTGATAAGAAAAAAAGTAAATTTGGATGTTCGATGGATTATTTTACCCCCGAGAGTACCTCAAATTTATCCCAGGAACAAAAAAAAATTTAATCCCAAGTTTAAATCAGTGTTAATTCAAATGGGGTTACAGGATAAATAAAAAATGATTCTTCGGGTCAAATATTGGAAAATTATGACCCCTACGATATAATTGAGCCCGAGGATAAATTTTACCCGGGGATTTTATTTGGATAACAGGGCTTGGTGCAACCGGGTCTAATTTGGATAGTTTGTATTACCTATTCAAAAAATAAAACAGCCGGCAATGTTCCAAATTTTCTAGATCCAAAGTTTTGTGTATTGAACATTTCCAGCTGTTGAAATATTGGATTATTATCGAATAAAAATATAGAACGAAATTCTTTGTAAATGTTCAATCGATGTTGCCGAAATGGAAATCACTGAAGCAAAAAATAATTACTTAATTTTGAGGCTTGAAGTTGGATACTTCTTCGCGCATATGTTATGTTGGTATCTAGTGTCGTCAAAGTCGCCAAAGCCTCGCTGAGAATTCTCGGATTGTATAGTAGTGAGCGAGAGTCTATCATTGAATAAACACACAGTTGTTTGATACTGATTAAAACTTCTGAAGAATTATTTATTGCAATTGTTAATTACTTCGCGATTGTAAATGGAGTACTTTAATGAAATAACATCACTTTAAAAAAAACGGAAAAAAGTTGTTTGTATTATATTATTTCATATCACATTTTACCAGTTCATTCAGAGGAACAAATTCACGCGCTGGAAGTAATTTTTTCCCATCAAAACTTATGATGTTCTATTGGTACTTTCGGCTGCTGGGACATTCACCTTATTTGACGATGAACAAAATTGAAAAAAATCCCTAGACATTGAAAAATTAAAAATTCTGCTGTCGTGTTGATCTCGTTTCTCTTCCTCTTTTCACTTTTTTCCATGCGAATTAGATAATAGAAAAAAAATACATTCGTTTTCCTTTATGATAAAAAAAAAAATGTTTTGAGATGTTCAAGATTGAAAAATCGATTTTTAAAATTTACTTCTGATTTTCCATTCCTACATTTTCCGTATTTCCTGTTTCTGTGAACGGAATACGATCGCAGAAATTAAAAATGTTAATCTCCCTTCATTTTTTAAGAAAAAACAATTTGAAAAATTTTGAAGCCATAAAAAAATAGATTTTTTCATTTTATTGATACTGATTGAGGATGATCGATCTCTCTTTGCAATTTCCTTCTTCGGTTCTATTGAAATGAGATTAAAGGGATGTAAAATGTTCATATTCGTTCACATTCTCAGGTCATTGGTACTAATTAATTTAAAGAAAAAGAAAGAAGTGCAAAATTTTACGTATGATATCGAAAATTGTTTGTTGATCTGTATTCTTACGTGATTTACGGGGAACTTCGCTTCATTTAATGTTGTAACTTGTGAATTAAGGAACAGAAATATATATAATAACAAAACGAATGAATAAAATTAAATTAATCCAATTGTGAAGACGGAAGTGGAAAGAAAATAAAATAAAATAACATAGTGTAAATTAATCTAGCGTTCACAAGTTCTTGATAACTAAAAAAGTTTTTCAAACGTTAAATGCAAAGCGTTCCCCATCATTCTCATGAAATGATGAATTAAATAAAAATTTCTAAATCAATGAAATAACAATTGGAAGCGTTCAACAGTACTTAATTGATTGCCTCAACGAAGGACTATTATTTATAAAAATACAAAGGGAAGAATTTCCTCGATATTGAAATCCTCGAAGTGAATGTTTAATACCACATTTTTCGAAGTTTTGTTTCCTCGGCGGTCGGAGAGTGATACCTCCTCGGTTGTTATGATCCCCGGGCCCCCGAGTCCCGTCGGAGTCTCGTCTGGTCTCTCGGCGAGACCATTTCAACGTGGGAATTACTCATCCAAAAGAAGAATCAATATTTTTCCAGTCGAAAGTATTAGGAAAACAAAATTTCTCCGTCTTGAAAAATCTTTTTTTTTTGTCAAAGATTTTCCACGTAATGAGATCTAGCGTCACTTATATGGTCTTCTAATACATTTGTCTCGTCTGAGTATCGACTAGATAAGATTGTCTCTCGTCGAGACTCTCGGTCCAGAAAAACATCGATATTCTTTCGGCTGAAGCATCAGGGGAACAAAACTTGAATATTTTTCGTTGAGATTTCATGTTTTTGAGAATTGAATTTCACTCGTCAATTAATGAACTGATTATTGCTCACTGATTATAATTTTAGGAAGAAATGAAACGGCTGACTATAAAAAAATGCTGATTTGAAGCGAAATAAACAACAGTGAAGAATACGAAAATTTTCAAGAATAATAATCTACGTTTTTTTGTGATTCTATGCTCTAAATCATTCTTATTGAACTCATGTCAATCAGGATGAAGCAAATAATGAAGAATTAGACCCTACCATTACTGAGAAAATCGATATTTATCAACCGCACGGGATTAGGAAACTAAAATCTTGAGGATCTCTTCAAATGTTGGAAGAATTTCTAAAATTCAAAAAAATATCTATTCCTCTTTCTCATGTTTTTCTAATACTCCTAAGAAGCACAATGCTTTGGTGTTAGAGTGAAAACTGATGACGATCTCAGAGGTCTAGAGAAGAAGGTCTACTGTGGGAAGTAAACTTCAGGGAAAAAACAGTTTTTCAACGACTCTGACTTGAAAAAAATATATAACATGTGTAATAACGGATTCAAATTAAAAACGTGTTGCTGTTTTCACTAAATTGCCACAGTTTGTTTTAGATTTTCCCCACTATTCAGCTTATTATTGCAGAATATGCCGTTTTTGTGTTTTATCATTATTTAGTGGCTCGCGAATTTCAAAATGCCACAATTTTTCAGCGTTCATTTCTGAAATACTTTGGAAATTGACAAAATTTTTAAGAAAACGTAATAGAAAAATAGTTGCACGGTGATGAAAATTCATAAGACATTAACAAACGATGAAACAGTATATTTTATGCTTCCGAATGGAAGCATTGTAATCGTTCAAATTTAAGTTTTGTGATCCAAAAAGTCCGAAAATGCAATTTTTAGAGGATCTCTGTACGTACACAGAGAAATATTTAGTAAAAATTACGGAACAATTCACGCAATCCGCAATGGGGAATCGTTTTCCGGCAATTTTTACAGGAATGGACGACAAGAAATCTGAAACGTTTAGTGAATTTTCAGGTTCATCACTGAATAAAGTACGAAATTGTCACGTCATTTTTCCCGAAGAAGTAAAATCTTACAGAAACTTCCCGACTTATTATGCCTCCAAAATAAAAAATTCATGAACGTTCAACAATTTTTAAGAAGTTGGTGAGTTATTTCTACGTTCCGTTCCGTCAAATTTCTCAATCGTTGGGGAAAAATTACGGAAGGACTTGTTGTCCCCATAGTCATCAGGCGGGTGGTTAATTTTTACAGAACAAATCGTAAAATTTACGTGGCGATTCATACAATTTCAATTCTGACTCACATTTTTTAGTGAATTGTACTTCGCTCGCGGATTACGTTTCGCAACGCAATTTTTCCGTTCTTTTTCTAGTAATTTTGATTGAATTTTCCTCTCCCTGTACGTGTGTATGCATGTATATAGGTGGTAAAGTTTTTTTCACACACCTGCACGGAAAGTTCGTACTTTGCTGCCTGATGAGCGGGAGGAAAATACGAACTTTCCTTTGCAGGCGTGTTGAAAAATAGCATGTGCACCTCGAGCGGGAAAACATGACTTTCCGCCCTTGATGCACAATATACTATTCTTCAATTGGCTGCTAATGAATGGATGGAATTAAATCTTTTGTTTGCAAATGTAGATATTGTTGAGCCCTATCGATAGCCATTAATTAAAATTCAATTCATCGATTAGTTTTTTTTACTTTTTGAAGTTTTGCGAAAATCAGTTGGCCCACGATAATTATCAAAAATGTTCTGAATTGATTTAATGATGGTTTAACAAATTTGTTTGGATCTCCCTTTGACCGAGTTCGAAGATGAAGGTGACAGCAATAATCGTTATTTTGATTTATTCGAAAATTTTCAAAAATTTTGTATTTTTGAAACTCAGAATTCCGGTGATATCTTTGAACATCATGCTTCAAATTAATTAAGTTATAGCTTAAAATATTTGTTTCAATGCCATTAAGTCGAAGTTGAAAGATGATTACGATAGCTATATTGGTTGATTTGATTTTCATGATGATTGTTGAAAATTGCGAATTCTTCATTAATTTCTCTGAAAGTGAACTTTCTGAAGGTTTCTTCAAATGCGATGTTTCAAATTCATTCGAGTACGTGTAAATAAAATTTTTATATCAACACTTTATCGAAGAGCTGAGGGGAGAGATAGAACTGTAAAGAAAGACAATCGGTTGTATAGAAGAAAAGGGATAATAAGAATAATGTTGCTGATAACATTCAACTAAGTTGAACATATGACACAATTAGGTAAAAGGAAATCTTATTCAATCAAATAATATGGAATAAACAGTGAATTATACATGATAGAAGGAAACTATGTGCAAAATAACCATTCCGAAGTATATTTATAATTTCGTGTCAAAAATAACTGTACTACATACAATACAAAAGCAATTTTCCACTCGTTTTTGCCTCAACCCGTTGAACAGTTTGTTAAAAATCTAAAAAAAAGAACTTCGTTGATTCTTACTAACACCGAGAAAATTCTACGATTCTGCAACGCAAAATAAAAAATTGGTACGTGAGAGAGCATAAGAAATGATTCTCTACAATTGTTAAATTTATTTGGGGGAGCAACAATTGAAGGAAAAATGCATCGAAAGTCTTTCAAAAGCCGCAACTCAATCGTTAATCGTTAATCCTTTTCAGCTCAAAACATAAAAGTTCTAAGATTCCACATCAAATACTAATGGAAGTGGCTTCCACTGCCCGCTACTTCGACACTGAAGTGCAATACAACTTCACTTCACTACTTCTTTGCCGCTGATGTTTTACTAATACTATCCAAGGAGTATTCGAGAAGTTGAAGTGCGGTGAAGTTTCTAGTTCCACTGATGCACGCTGCTTCGAATAGACGCATCCGCTTCAGCCGCCAAACGAAAAAAAAAAAAAAGAAAAGCGACCGCAAGGTACTAGGACAGTCGAAAACTGGAGAAGTAGATTTTCAAATACCATAAAAGCCGAAGAAAAAAGAACAGACTGACCTCAAAGGGACAGGAGACCAGGAGCCCCCTGATTTGGAGGTTGAAATTTTACCTGTTCAGGTAAAATTTTACTCCTGTAATTTTCTCAAACCCTTCAGGAGATTCCGAAAACTCCCTCAGTCCTCATGGCACATTGATACCTGTGGGAAAAATTTCTGCCTCAAGAGATAAACCTGAAGTCTTTCTTTAGAAGTTTCAAATAAACAATTATATAGGAGTTATTTTTCGCATCAACGCCATTGATGAATTCTGGACAAAATGTTATTTCGAAATTTAATCAATATCTCGGTAGAATAAAAAAACGAAAGGCAAATACTACTTCAGCGAATTTTGTTATTTGAGTCAATAGGGCCAGATCATATCATTACCATCTGAATAAATTATTGTATAGAATAAATATTGCAAGTACCCCAGAATGCGGTTATGGAGATAACTCGGAGAGATAAGATATAGATCATTTTATCTGGTATTGGACATTGATCTCTTAGTATAGAGATTAGTAATCCCAAACAATCTCTTAGTATTAGAAACTCTAGCAGTGAATGACGCGCTCTACCGGCCGTAGCGCGTACTAGCGTGAGCAGGTAATTTGGAGCCACTAAAAGGGTTTACGTATACAAAAGAATTGTTTTTTGCCGGTCATGATTAAATTTCTCATGATTTATATTGTTTGTGCATATCAACAGCGTTCCAAAATCATCCTAAAAGTAGAGAGAATACTTTCTTTTCAATCAAAAAATGGAGTTCGACATCGACCCGAGTAGAAATTTCGTCAGGCAGACCTTGTGACAGAGAAGGCCCTGCTCCGGTATTGATACGGTATACCTGATTACGGCATGCCAGATCAGGGCCTGAAGGGGACCATTGCATATTCACCTTACCAATTAATTCCAAGCTTTAAGCAGGCATGCCTGGTCATGTCCCAGTCAGGGCCTTTTGAGCGTACCGTGATGGAGAAAAATTAAAGTTACATCAGGCATGTCTGACAAAGGAAATTCCGGAGTCTTTTTTAGCCTGTTTTGATTGAACACGAGTGCTTGTTGAGTATACCGGATACGCCCAACTCGATCCGGCCATGATCAGGACCAGGTAAGGTATGCCGGGAATCCTTAACTTCGAAAATTCTATAAGTTCAATACGGCGAACCTGATCCGGCGATGATCAGGTCCAGATAAGGCATGCCGTACGGGACTTTTCACCAAACTAACAGTCGGGGTGGAAATGGCAAAGGGGGGTGGGTGGGAGGGGAGGGG